>NC_050074.1:3215939-3515939 GCF_009764565.3 Dermochelys coriacea | reverse complement strand
GAGCAAATGTGGTTATATCGTAGAGCTTGGCTGTAGACAATGGATCGTGTGGTATGATCTGGATGAAAGCTAGAGACATGTAGGTAGGAATAGCAGTCAGTAGGTTTTCGATATAGGGTGGTATTTATGTGACCATCGCTTATTAGCACCATAGTGTCCAGGAAGTGGATCTCTTGTGTGGACTGGTCCAGGCTGAGGTTGATGGTGGGATGGAAATTGTTGAAATCCTGGTGGAATTCCTCAAGGGCTTCTTTTCCATGGGTCCAGATGATGAAGATGTCATCAATGTAGATCAAGTAGAGTGGGGCATTAGGAGATGAGAGCCGAGGAAGCGTTGTTCTAAGTCAGCCATAAAAATGTTGGCATACTGTGGGGCCATGCGGGTACCCATCGCAGTGCCGCTGACTTGAAGGTATACATTGTCCCCAAATATGAAATAGTTATGGGTGAGGACAAAGTCACAAAGTTCAGCCACCAGGTTAGCCGTGACATTATCGGGGATACTGTTCCTGACGGCTTGTAGCCCATCTTTGTGTGGAATGTTGGTGTAGAGGCTTCTACATCCATAGTGGCCAGGATGATGTTTTTAGGAAGATCACCGATGGATTGTAGTTTCCTCAGGAAGTCAATGGTGTCTCGAAGATAGCTGGGAGTGCTGGTAACGTAGGGCCTGAGGAGGGAGTCTACATAACCAGAGAATCCTGCTGTCAGGGTGCCAATGCCTGAGATGATGGGGCGTCCAGGATTTCCAGGTTTATGGATCTTGGGTAGCAGATAGAATACCCCAGGTTGGGGTTCCAGGGGTGTGTCTGTGCGGATTTGTTCTTGTGCTTTTTCAGGGAGTTTCTTGAGCAAATGCTGTAGTTTCTTTTGGTAACTCTCAGTGGGATCAGAGGGTAATGGCTTGTAGAAAGTGGTGTTGGAGAGCTGCCTGGTAGCCTCTTGTTCATACTCCGACCTATTCATGATGACGACAGCACCTCCTTTGTCAGCCTTTTGGATTATGATGTCAGAGTTGTTTCTGAGGCTGTGGATGGCACTGTTTTCTGCATGGCTGAGGTTATGGGGCAAGCGATGCTGCTTTTCCACAATTTCAGCTCGTGCATGTCGGCGGAAGCACTCTATGTAGAAGTCCAGGCTGCTGTTTCGACCTTCAGAAGGAGTCCACCCAGAATCCTTCTTTTTGTAGTGTTGGTAGGAAGGTCTCTGTGGGTTAATATGTTGGTCAGAGGTGTGTTGGAAATATTCCTTGAGTCGGAGACGTCGAAAATAGGATTCTAGGTCACCATAGAACTGTATCATGTTCGTGGGGGTGGAGGGGCAAAAGGAGAGGTCCCGAGATAGAACAGATTCTTCTGCTGGGCTAGGAGTATAGTTGGATAGATTAACAATATTGCTGGGTGAGTTACGGGAACCACTGTTGTGGCCTCTTGTCAGCCATGCAGAACACAATGCCATCCACAGCCTCAGAAACAACTCTGACATCATAATCCAAAAGGCTTTCTTTAAAATAAAGTAGTATTTCTTTGCCAAAGGTAACACAGCAGTTAGGAAACAGAGTTAAAAGAACAGACTCCTATATGCTTCTTGTCTTATCTAAACGTAACCTCTCTATCCATAGCTCATGTAGGTGCAGCTTATTCCAGCTTACTCCCTTTCTGAGTATGAGGGTTGGTACACATCTCTACAGGCGCTATCTTTTTGTTCCTGTCAGTGTGTGTTTCAGTTTCATTCTGCCAACAACCCTTTCTCCCCCTCCCATTATGAAGGGCAGAATTAACTAACTGGCTAATGTGTTCTGATCTCTCTCCTCAGTATTGGTGAAACAGCTGTGTATCTTTGCTGGCACCAGGCAAATAGCTTATCTACAGCTATTAACCTGGCTATTAAGCTTGAGTGTAACAGAGATGCTCCTTACCTAGGTCCTTGTTTTGCCTTCCCTACTTCCTGTCAACCCTCCTCATTTTGATCTCACTCCAAAGCAAGTAATCCACTATCATAAACATGCTCAGTATTCATAAAAATAATACAAATATTTCCCACTTTGTCAGAGACCCATAATAACTAATTCAGTTACTACTTAAGACCCCTCTTGAGGATATGAATTCTATGGTATCTTCAGCTGAGGTGCATTTTAACACTGTTAGAAACTTTAGATAACCCAAGTAAATTTTTGGCAGTGAACTGACTACTTGTTTTGGGTTTTGTTTGAGATCTTTTGCCAGTTTATGCATTTCAAGTTGTGAGCAGTTGATTCTTTTTTTTTTTTTAATGAGAATTATACAGAGGGTCAGTGAATCACAGGCTGTGATTCCTTCACACATAAGGAATCAGGTCCCATATTTAAGATGTGGATTGTTATCCTGGAGAATAAAGTTATGCTGAAGTTCAAACTATTGGTTGGACTGTCCGATTTTGATAATACTCAATTATAAAAAGAGACAGTTGCCTCCATCTTACTAACCTACGCAGAAGGATGCTTATATGCACAGACTTAATGGAACTGGGCATGATCCCATGTAGCAGGTAACTTTCTTACCGGGTTAGTTGTAGGAAGCATGTTATACTAGTGCTCAAAAAACTGCACTGGCTTCCTATTTGCTTCCAAGTGCAATTTGGGTATTGATTGACTCTTGGTTGGTAATACATAGTGATCTTTTAAAGCTTTGTGTATTTTGCCTCCTGTCAGCTTGAGATACTGCCTTGCTCCAAATTCACTATTCCATCAGCTGAGACCAGCTGCTGTGCTGTTCCTCCTGGTTCCAATTTTCTTCTGTTTTTAGAGGGGGAACCTGGACTGATATTTGCTTCCACTGTTCATGGAACAGATTGAGTCTGATGACTTCTAGATATGGTATAAATTTTGAGTAATCTTTTGTTAGGTCTCCTAGGAATTTCATAGTTTTAATTGTGTAAAAAAAAAAAAGGGTGTTCCTCTGGAAAAAAAATACAGGTTCAAAACCCTTTTTAGTAAGAATTCATAAATAGATTTTTTTGTTTTGTTTTTAAGCCAGAATTTTGAAAAAGATTTGGCTGAGTGGGTAATGGTGGTTACAGCTTTGTGTGGAGCTGAATATTTCTAGATTTTTGTGAATGTCAAGTAATTTTGAGATTCTCTTAGTAGAAATGTCCAAAGACATTGTGATGGACATATTTTAATATACAATAACACAGGCTTGGGTTTTAGGGAGTTGAAAAGTTTCACTTTTAGAATATTTTCACTAATGGCTCCCCAAGCCATTTCAAAATATTTTTCCTTAAGGGGGGGAATGTCAGATTTAAAGGGGTGTCTGTTAACTTGAGCAGAGTAGAGACTCACGGCATGACTCGCTTGCATTACAGGGAACTGCCTATTCAAATCCTTGGCACCTATATCAAGAGGACAGATTCAAAAGGAATCTCCTTCTGAGAACATCTTGAGTGGCATACCCCAAAAAGGGGTCTCCACATGCCAAGCAGACATGACATTTAAAAAAAAAAAGATTCCCCAACCTGGGCTTCACCCAAAGCCTGGGTATAGAGCCCTGTTTTCCCTCTGGTATTCTTGCCTCTGTCTGTCAAACAACCCCCCCCCCCCCTTAAAGCTATTCCCCTGAGCATCTGTGAAAGAGAAAGGAAAAGTGAAGCCAGAGTTGTTCACTGGGGTAGTATGCGTCCTGTCACTGCAAAATAATAATCTGTCCTGGTGTATGGTTTGATTAGCTTTCCATTTTACCTGTTTTAACTAGCTATTCCAAGGAAGAATTATGAAATATCTAAGTTTTTACAGCTAGACATGAAAATGTCAGGTTGTGTCAGGGACTTCCGGTAATCACAGGAAATCCTTGAAATAAAAGGAAACCTATTATTATTGAAGTTGACTTTTCTTGTCAAGAAGTTTCAGAATGCTTGGATTCAATACTGGCATTTTTTTTTTGTTAGCAGTACTTCAAAGCAACATGTACAAAGCTTACCTCAATATGTTATACAGTTTAAGATTACAGGTTAATTAAAAAAGCTATTGTTTTGAACTAAAGGTGAGTGAGATGTCTGAATATCAGTTTTAAGAAACTGCATTTCTTAAAATAATATTTTGGTAATTGGCCCATTTGACAGTGAAAGTTATATTTAAAGAAGCTCTGCATTGCTGCATTTTTAATCTTAACAAGCATGCTACTTTCATGCCAAGGAACTTTTTAGCATTAATTCAGTGGAGTGAGAATATGGAGAAATCAGGTGCATTGTACCCTTATTTATTAAAAGCAAAATATCTCACATTTCATCTGTAAAAATAAATCAGAAATTTGAGGATTTGTCATAAACATGAGCTTCAAAATTGCAAATGTGTTACAAATACAATTGAGAAGCAGTTCTTCATTTATCTGTGCAGCCTTTAGTATCCAGATCCCTTTTTCCTACAAGAGCTAGCAGCTTCTTAACACATAGAATCACATTCTGAAAGCTACTGAATGCTGTCAGTGTCTTTTGACTTCATTTTGTGTTTTGAGGGCTCTCAGCACTTTGCAGGATAAAGTCTTTAAAGCAGTACAGGGAACACAGGAAACCAGATACGTTAGAGCTCAAACAGAAGTTATGAGCTTGATGCAGGAATTACTGCATGAGGTCCTAGGGCCTATTATGCAGGAGGTCAGACTAGATTATGATGATCTTCCCTTTTGGGGTTCGATCAGTAAATAAGCAATTTACAAGCCTAAACTCATTTCCATGGCTACTGACCAGTTACCAATTAATAACCCTTCATCCTGTCTCTCTTCCCTCCTGGAGTTCTACATGCGGCTCAATTATATTCATAGCAATTATGCACAAACTTGCATCAGCAGAACAGACTCCCAAACTCCAGATTAATCACTTAAAAATAATTCAACATTCCTTCTTGTGCAGTTTAAGAAATCCATCTGCATGCATTATCAAACTGATAACATTAGCTAGTGTTAACAGCTGACTTTGTAGGAATGAAAAGGAAGATGGAAAGTACTGTCTAGTGGTCTTATTTTTCACTGTAAAATGAAGTCCATTGCCATATGTCAGAGGCATAAAAATGGAACAATGTAAATAAAGATAATATTTATAAAAGATGCATTGCTACCACTGATAGTTTTATGGAACTGCACTGGGTTATGGTCTGCATCCGATGAAGTGAGCTGTAGCTCACGAAAGCTTATGCTCTAATAAATTTGTTAGTCTCTAAGGTGCCACAAGTACTCCTTTTCTTTTTGCGAATACAGACTAACACGGCTGCTACTCTGAAACCTGTCTTCCAACTGTATTTATGAGGAAATATCTCACATTTAATTTTTCAATCTAAAATTCAAATGTTTATTGCAGTGTGCAACTGCGTTAGAGGTACTTACTTAAATAAATTAAATGATTCAGTGTAGTAGCTTTGAAAAGTCTAATTTCCATGTGTGGAATCATTTTTATAATCACGTACACAGACAAAAATGTAAATGTATCTAGCTAACTTATTCAAAACATTTATGTTACAACCTGTTAGTTTTATTGTCAGCAGTCAATCCAAAGCCCAACTGCAGGTTTTTATACTCTCTCACAAATGTTTAAATAATGTTTGTTTTAATAATGAAGGAAGAAAATACAAAATAAAGCCATAAATACAAAATTAACTTTTCCTTTGCATATTGATTACTGTTGGGCTCCTTAGAGTCCACATGGTTTGTATTTATGGAATTTTGAAACCCCAGACTTTTTGTGATAGCCTGTAATTGCTCCTTTTTGGAGCCATTAGGGTCTTTCACATAAATACACATTTAGGATATTTTAGAAATCCAGATGGTAGACCTGGTAGACTAGAAAAGCACCTTTGGGTATTCAGTATATGTAATTGAGATTTCTTCAAGCTCTCCTGTTGCTGTTCAAGCGATATAAACATAAGGCTAATTTCTCTATTTAAAAGTATTAATTTTATTATCCTAAATACGTGTCACTGTGACAAATTTAATCAGTCACACTAAAATGAAGATCCAAAAACTTGGTAAACAAATTGCACTTAGTAACATAAGCCTCAGTCCTTCAAGCACTTCTGCATGTGAGTAACTCTGAATTAAATAGGTAGTATGGTTCAGTTCAGTGGTTTAAAGTTAATTATGTGCACATGGGTTTGCAGGGTCAGTGCCTTAGCGATGCAATAAGCTGCTGCTGCAGTTAGAGGTGAAAGTATTTGACTACAAATTCAGAGAAAAATGGTCATGTCATTTGAAGAGGATGAGGCTCCTCAGTTAAACAAAGGAAGATTACACGCAGAAGGGGAAATGCCTAACTATCCGAACCTGTTGTTTTTCCTTTCGGCCAAATTTAGGGTCCATTAAAGTTCACAGGAGTTTTTATCATTGACTTCAGGGGACTTGGATGTGTCTCTTAGTGTGTATAGTGCAATTCACAAATTCAAATCCTAGAACATCCGTTGCTGTGTGGTGGGTTTTTTTCTTTTTGGCATGGAGGCAATAAGTGGGAAGACTGAGTGTGTCCACAGAGGCTACACTACCCACACTAGCTGTAGCCCTCCTGCAGTGGGGTAAGAACAGTAGTGAAGACAGTGCAGCAAATGCTTCATGGTGGGCCAGTGAGCCAAATACATACCCCAGGTCTCTGCTGAGCTTGTCTTACCTGCTCTGAAAGCCATGCGGTACTGTCATCACAGTTGTTTCCCATGCTAGTAGGGTAGGCTGCCCATGAACTGCTTTTGCTCTGTAGACATACCCTAAGTAATAATTAAAACAACTATCGATGTGAGAGGAACTCTACAGGGGTGCAGGGAAAGCTATCTATACAGCCTTGTGTAACAACCAACCTGCTCTAAGTCCTTTATTAGCTGTGTAAAGTGGTAGGTAGACCCTGCGCACCCTTTTGTGGCTGCTATAGCGTGTGGGGATTAATTTCCCAACTGGGGTGGCAGCTGGTCCATTTTAACAACCGTTTATGTTGGGAGACTAGTTAGGGTTGCCAGGCAACTTGGCAGCTGAATGGGCTGTTAAAAGTCCTTTTGGCAGCCCAGCAGGGGCCTGGGGCTAAGGCAGGTTTCCTGCCTGCCCTCGCTACATGTCCTGCCCCCGCCCCAGTGCTGACTCCCATTAGCTAGGAGCCGCGACTACTAGGATCTGCAGGGACGGCGCCTGCAGGTGCGAGGGTAGCACATGGAGACTCCCTGACCGCCCATGTGCCTAGGGGCTGCAGGGACCTGCTGGCCGCTTCCTGGGAGCTGTGGTTAGTGCTGCCGGAACCCCAAGCTCCCTTTTGCACCCCAAACTCCTCATTCCTGGCCCCACCTAGAGCCTGCACCCCCAGCTGGAGTCCTCACCCCCCCCGCACCCAAACCCCTGCCCCTGCCTGGAGCTCTCTCCAACACCCTCATCCCCCAACCCCATCTCAGAGCCTGCACCCCCATCCAGAGCCCTTGCCCCCCCACACCCAACCCCAGTCCAGAGCCCTCTCCCACACCCCACATCCCCAGCCCCACCTCAGAGCCTGCACCCCCAGTCAGAGCCCTCACCCCCTCCTGCACCCCAACCCCCTGTCCCAGCCCGGTGAGCAATGTAGGAAGAGGGGATGTAGCGAGCGGGGGGCAGGACCTTGGAGAAGGGGCGGGGCCCCAGGGAAGGGGCAGCGCAGCTGTGTTTGGTTTTGTGCGATTAGAAAGTTGGCAACCCTAAGAATAGTTAATGTAAATGAATTTAATATACGAGAACAGAAGATTGAAAGGGTTAATATCTACTCACAGGTACAAACACTCAAGCCTTAGTAGCTGGAACTTCTGATTTAAACAGTAACCTATGGGTATGGGCTGATTAGCACAGAAAGATGCTGCTGGACTTGGAATCTGAAATAGACTTTTTCTGGCTAATTCATTCAGGTGAACACAAGCCAAAAGACCTGAAACACTGATGTATGCACCACTAAGAACAGTGTTTAATACAGTAGAAGATGGCTGTGACACCTTTGTTATAAGTGGACTAGCTTTGCAAATGCGTGTCTTGTTTTAATTAACTGTTCTCTCTGCTGGCTAAGCTTAGATGAGATACTTATTTAATTTGCTGAGTTAGGGACTTGTGTTTGGTAGCTATAGGTCCGGAGTTCTACTTACGAAGTCATGGGTATACGGTTGGCTGATTGACTGCGTGTGGATGGGACCATTACACAGTGATGTAGTATAGTTCTTTTTTGGGGAGGGGGCTAATTTCAGAGCAAGTTGAATAAAGTATAGGCAATAAGGGGCAGTATTTGCAAGAACTGTAAGTTCTGTATGGCAGGAACTGTATTTTCATGTATTGTGTTGATACAAATATAGTCTCTCTCTGCTAAGTGTAGACATCGATAATAATGAGACAATACCGATTTTTAACTTTCACAAGTTGCGAACTAAAAATGCTTGCAACCTTCCCCCTCCACTCCAAAATACGTTAATTGTAACTATTAAAAAACAAAATGCCATCATTCAGGTTGACAGATTAAGTATCTTTTATTTTAACGGTCGTCTTCTTCACCTGGATGGTAGGCTCACATCAAGCAAGGCCCATAGGCCACATACCATATTGTATGCCAACCTCCCTGCTCCATTTTTATGTTAGTGTTAGATATTAACATTTACAAGCATATTGCACTTGAGGCAGGATTTCTATTTAATTCAGTATCCTGCCTGCTCCTGGGAACAGAGCAGATAGGCAGAGCACAGGCTAGTATGATGTGTGTTCTTGTGAACCAAGAGAACACTGGTGGGTGTAATTTCAGCCTTCAAATTATTCCTTTTAAACACAGTTGTAGGTCACGTTGTGTGTGGAAGGAAGAATGAGGGGGTAATTTTTTTTGAGAGAAGAACTCCATGTTGGTATGAAAATATATAACACATGAAACTTCAACTACAATTCTTTGTCTTGCAGAAGAGACTGTTAATGTGCCACTTGGATGATGTGAACATTAAATAGATAATGGAAACAGACACGCAAACTTAGACAGGGCATAGATAAAAATAGTTGACAAACTGATTCTGGTTGATGGTTTTTCCATAGATATGTCAGTTATTAGTCAGATAAGCACATTATAATGTTCTGAATATAGGGTATCTTACTGCCTCTGAGATGTAAAACAGGTGTTATGTGTAATGATCAATTCGGATAGGAGCAGAACATTTTAATGGCTGCGTAATTTAGGCAGAAGGTTTTCCAGAACTGTAACACAATTGGTTAATATTTCTACTATGATCAATTTTCTGTACTGTGCCATGTCAATGAGCTTATTGATGGTTTGGAATTTAAAATAACTAATGTAATGGGGCTTTCCATAGTGTGATCCTAAAGGACTGATTTGCAGACAGGGTTTCTAAATTACAACAACAAGCTTTATGTTGTCAATATTCTTACAATAACTATAAAGGTTTCTTCCATCCAGGATTTCCCTTCATCCACAAGGATGGTTACATTCTTAAAATAGTCGAGGTTGAGTAATTCCTTAGATCAGTGCTACTCAAAGTGGTGGTCTGCGGACCAGCGCCAGAACGTGACCCATCGGCTGCTGGTCTGCGTGCACATTGGAAAAAAGATTTGCCAGTCCCCCACATCAGATAGCTTGAGAAGCACTGCCTTAGATAATCCTTCTTTAATAGTTTTCTGACATTCAGGATTTCACTCCTGTTGAGCTCATCCATACTTTCAGACATCCTGGCAATCCCAGCTTTTAGGGTCAGGTAGCTGCAGTGGTCTTCTCTACTCAAAGGCAATATGTTAACCTTCTTCCTGCCAATTACAGAATTCATGTAGTATTGGCGTGTCTACGTTCACTGGTGTAGTTGAGCCAAGGGCAGGATTGTGCAGTGTTCCATGAAAGAAGCAAAACCCCAGCTGCCTTCTTTAGCCGTGAGACAAAGTGCTCCAAATGGCTGCAGGGTTTCACCTACATGGAGCAACTTTCCGAATCATGGCCTTCTCTACACTCATCTTGGGGAGTGAGTCCCCTCAGTTGTTCCTGAAGCTTTGTTTTCCAAAAAGCCTTTGGATAATTCTCAAAATTGAAGCCAGGACTTCAAGCCAGGGAGGAGTATAAAAATATTGCTTGAGCCTGCAGGGGTGTAATCAGGAAGGCCAAAGCACAACTGGATTTGCAGCTAGCAAGGGATGCGAAGGGTAAGGAAGAGTTTCTGTAGGCATGTTAGCAACAAGAAGAAGGTCAGGGAAAGTGTGGGATCCTTACTGAATGTGGGAGGCAACCTAGTGACAGATGATGTGGAAAAAGCTGAAGTACTCTGTGATCAGAATCCCAGAGGAACCAGCTGAGGTCACTCAATTATGGTGAACCGCAAAGAATGGGGCAGACAATCCCCAAAGCAGGTGGATATTCTAATACTTAGATTTACCAAGCCAGAACAAAACAGCTTCTATTATATTTCACTGGTTACTCAGAAGTCAGCAACCCAGTTCCCTTAAAGTAACTCAGCCTCAGTCTTCCACCTAGACACCCAAGTCAAATATGATGAGGATTAATAGAAATCTTATTCATCATATAAAAAAGTTCTACCAATCCCAAAGGATCAGACACATTTCCTCTCAGGTTAATGAATATTCCAGATCTTACTCAAATACATGCTTACAGCCAATTCTTATTAACTAAACTAAAATTTATTAAAAATAAGAGATCAATATACTGTGACAGGGCAAGGCCAGATGGCTATAGGAAAGTAGTGAGAAACAGGTATGTTAGCCCCAGGCTAAACAAATCCCTGTTACCTTGGTAACCAAATGGTACTGGCATGGTACCAAATGGCAGTTGCTCCAGGTTAATCAAGACACCTGGGGCCAATTAAGATCCTTCCAGAAGGCAGTGGAGACAGCTAGGTTGATTGGGACACCTGAAGCCAATCAGGGGCTGGCTGAAACTAGTTAAAAGGCTCCCAGTTAGTCAGGTGAGCATGCGTGTCGGAGCTATAGGAGGAAGCTGTGCTGTTGGAGAGACTGAGCAGTACACACCGTATCAGGCACAAGGAAGGAAGCTCTGAGGTAAGGGTGAAGTGGAGCTTGAGGAAGTGGGGGCTGCTGTGGGGAAGTAGCCCAGGGAATTGTACGTGTCCTGTTTCTAAAAGGTCAGCTACCAATAGCTGATACTATTAGGGTCCCTGGGCTGGAGCCTGGAGTAGGGGGCGGGCCTGAGCTCCCCACTTTGTTCCCCTGATTAATCACTGAGACTGGAAAACAACAGAGACTGTGCAAGGGGGGATAATTTCTCCTCACCTCCCTCACTGACTTATGATGAAAATAGCTCAGTAGGCTTTGACCCTTGCCTCTAGAGAGAGAAGGGCTACGTGGAGGATCACAGTGAGCCTCTGAGGCTAGTGAAATCCGCCAGGAAATGAGGGATCCACAGAAATAAGGACAGAGCTTTGTCACAATACGTACAGACAAGAGTCAGTCTTGAGATTCAGATTCATAGCAGAGATCGTGAGCTTTGTAGATGTAAAGAGTTTTTTCAGAAATAGTTCATAGGTTATACTCCAATGTTTATATTCAGGGTGGTCCAGTCAGAACTGGGATCTCAGTCCTTATGGCTTAGGCTTCCCCTTCAAGAAACCTCAAGCAGAGCTGAGATGACAGGATCAGGACCCAAGGGTCTTTTATACAGTTTTCTAGCAGCCACTTGACCATACAGTCCTGGGTGAACAATAGGCTTTTGATGTAACCTTCTGTTTCCTAAACCTCACCGGTAATTCACTACATGGATCAACATAAGATAATTTATCCATTAAGCAGTTTATCACAAACTTTAAAGAGACACATAAACAATGACATTATTGCACCCAAGATTAATCTAAATGTTAATATTCCCTTTTGATCTCTGAATTAACAGCTATAGTGACAGGGGGCTGGGGCACGTGATTTATGAAGAGAGGCTGAGGAAACTGGGCTTATTTAGTCTGCGGAAGAGAGGAGTGGGGGGTGGAATTTGATAGCCGCCTTCAACTATCTGAAGTGGGAGGGGGTCCAAAGAGGATGGAGCTCGGCTGTTCTCAGTGGTGGCAGATGACAGAACAAGGAGCAATGGTCTCAAGTTGCAGTGGGGGAGGTCTAGGTTGGAAATTAGGAAACACTATTTCACTAGGAGGGTGGTGAAGCACTGGAATGGGTTACCTAAGGAGGTGGTGGAATCTCCTTCCTTAGAGGTTTTTAAGGCCTGGCTTGACAAAGCCCTGGCTAGGATGATTTAGTTGGGGTTGGTCCTGCTTTGAGTGGGGTGACCTCCTGAGGTCCCTTCCAACCCTGATATTCTATGATTCTATGACTTCCAAAGGATTCCAAAGAGACTTAGTTTATCATAGGCATCCAGTCCAAAAGGCTGTGGTATGTTTAGGTGAAATGTGAACACACTCTCAAACAAATGTCCTGCGCATAGCTGTTTTTTGGAAGAGAAGTACGGGGCCTAATTTGTATTTAGACTGCAATCCTAATTCAGTCCTACGAAGTCAAGAGGCCCAGACTTGGTGTCAGGCCTCATGCACATCGTAGACTGAACCATTTACAAACATTTTTAACATAACTTCTTCCAAATAATTTCAAGGTCTTTGCTTTTCCCATTCCTCCTGGATTTAATCCAGAGGTCTTCCTAACACCAGTACTCCCTGGTAGTCTATGTGACCATGCAGACTTAAGTCTAATAAAATATAAATTACATTCAGGCCATTGTGTTTCCCAGGGATATTGTTCTCCTCCTCCCATGGTCTGGCCAACCCCACAAATATCCAGGAGGGGATATTCTAGAACTCCCACCAGCTACTGGGACAGATTTCAGTGCATCAGACATTGTTTAAACAAATTATGCGGCTGTGGCAGGCCATTAGAGCCCTTAGATTCTCTGTTGTCAACACTTAGGCTTTGTCTACACTATGGACCTTACAGCGGCACAGCTGTACCACTACAGCTGTGCCACTGTAAGGTCTCACGTGTAGCCACTCGGAGAGAGAGCTATCCTGCTGGCATAATTAAACCATCCCCAATGAGCAGCATTAGCTGTGTTGGCAGGAGAGCCTCTCCCGCGGACATAGCACTATCCACACCAGCACTTTTGTCAGTGAAACTTACGTTGGTCAATGTGTTGTGTGGTGTTTTTTTTTTGTTTTGTTTTGTTTTGTTTTTCCCCCCACACTCCGGACCGACTGACAAAAGTGGTAGGGTAGACAAAGCCTAAAATGCTTAGATGCTCAGTTACAAAGAAGGGGTTGGTGCTTTATTTAGATAGCATGCTTGTAATCTTTTCACTCAATTATTAATTGATTTTTGAATGTAATCAAATCATGGCAATAACTGTTAAATAAAATATCCATGCTAAATTCCACCCCCCCAGCAGAAGCCATTCTCCATTGATGTCTCTTAACAGCTGCTGCTTTTAAGACTTCTACAAAAATGTGCCATCTTAACATGCATGAAAAACTTTCAATTTTTTAGAAAGGTTTATTGTGTTTTTAATCTGATTATATCTCCTTCCCCCTCCAAAAAAACCCCAAACAAACAAAAAAAACAAACCCAGATGTGCCACAAATATTTTAGTGGCTTAAAATATTTTGGAAGGGTAGATATAACTAATAGATATGACAGACCAAGTTCTGATATATTGCTTAGCTTTGTAAAAGATTAGCTAAATGAAATGAATTTAGAAGAAAGTGAAAGGATTTTTCATGCTATTTAACAGCTCTTATTCCTGAATGGCACTGGATTGCTTGGGCACTTTACAGATGATTTTCTTCTTAATGGCTTGTGGAGATCATCTGAAGCAAGATGAAGGTTAAATCCTTCATGATGTGTCTTAACTAATATAGAATCATAGGGTTTTCACTTGTTCGCAACTAACCTTTAATTTTGCCAACTAAAGATAGGGGTTAGCTCAGCAGCATTTGAGGTTGCTAATTAAAAGTAACCTAAGATAAATTCCAAATCTAATCTAGTCCATTAACCAAGCCTTCATTGTAAACCAGTTTAATCTGAATATTCTGTGTGTGGATAGAAAAAAAAATCTGATCAACAAAATAATCAAGTATACAAGTGGGATTACTTTTATAGGCAAGATTCTAAAAATCACCCTTTTCTCATAGTGGAGCAGAGCTAGCTGCCTTCCCCCAGGAATGAAACACCAATCACCCCTTTGATAAATTTAACCTTCTACTAGCCAAAAGGAATTACACATAGGATTGGATCAGATCTCACCAAAATGGCATGAATCTTCCAAACATTGCAGGTTATGGGGCTGAAGAAATCCAGATCATATCCCCAGATTCCTCACTATAAATTCTTTTCCTCATCTCCATTTCAAATGACACACATCGAACACCATGCTGTACTATCACACGTAGTCTGTATAGCTTTCAGAAACAAGGTTAACTTAAACCAAGTTACCGGGCAAACTGGTTGAAACTACAGCAAAGAACAAAATTATCTGACACATAGATGAACATAATTTTGTTGGGGAAGAGCCAGCATGGGAAATCCACTCAATGTGCAGTGCCAGTCAAAAAAGCAAACAGAATGTTGAGAATCATTAAGAAAGGGATAGATAATAAGACACAAAATATCATATTGCCTCCATATAAATCCATGGTACAGCCACATCTTGAATACTACATGCAGATGTGGTCGCACCATCTCAAAAAAGATATATTGGAACTGGAAAAGGGTCAGAAAAGGGCAACAAAAATGATTAGGGGTATTGAACAGCTTCCATATGAGGAGAGATTCATTTAATAAGACTGGGACTTTTCAGCTTGAAAAGAGATGACTAGGGGGAGATATGATAAAGGTATATAAAATCATGACTGGTGTGGAGAAAGTAAAGAAGGAAGTGTTATTTATTCCTTCTCATAACACAAGAACTAGGGGTCACCAAATAAAATTAATAGGCAGCAGATTTAAAACAAAGAAAAGGAAGTATTTCTTCACACAATGCACAGTCAACTTGTGGAACTCCTTGCCAGAGGATGTTGTGAAGGCCAAGACACCAACAGGGTTCAAAAAAGAACTAGATAAATTCAGGGAGGATAGGTCCATCAATGGCTATTAGCCAGGATGGGCAGGGATGGTGTTCCTAGCCTCTGTTTGCCAGAAACTTGGAATGGGCGGTGGGATGGATCACTGGATGATTACCTGTTCTGTTCATTCCCTCTGGGGCACCTGGCATTGGCCACTGTCGGAAGACAGGATACTGGGCTAGTATTCAGACCTTTGGTCTGACCCAATATGGCCATTCTTATGTTCAAGTTTCTTTATCAAATGCTGCTGTTTCCCTCCTTGCTTATGAATATGACAAAGCATTTTTGTTTAAATAGGAAGCCAAGGGCCTGAGCCAAACCCTATTGAAGCAAATGGAAAGACTCATTTACATCAGGCTCCAAATGAATAAATGGCACAATTCCTTACCCCTTCTCTGTGCAAACACATTCAGGCCTGTGCCCAAGGAAAGAGGGACATTTTTGTGGGAACTCCTTTTTGAAATATTGGCAGCACTTCACTGTGCCTGCCATAAGCTAGATGAAATTCAAGAGACACCTCATAGCTTTTATAAAGTCGTTTGGCAAGTTCACCCTAAATGATCTGATTTGCCATTTGCGGTAACTTGATGCTGTTGTGCTTGTCTCAACAGTTTCTGAAGGTATCACGTTGTGTGGCTGTTGCTTGGCTTAAGAGGTTGAGGTTGTCACAACTCCACCACATTCTTAAACCTGGACCATGTATTCTTTTGTTTTCAGTTATTAGCCTGATATGGAATTGTACTGGTGGCGCTGTTGTCCCTCCCCCTCTGGCTTGGAGGGAGGTCACACTGCCTCACTACAGGCATGCTGTATTGTTATTCTATTGTACATCTTTCATAAAATGCCTTGGTATGAAAAAACTGTATGAATAGTCATTGCCAATATTTCTATTCACATTCCTGCTGCAAAATGTAAATTTGGCTTCCTATTTAAACAAAAATGCTTTGTCATATTCATAAGCAAGGAGGGAAACAGCAGCATTTGCTAAAGAAACTTGAACATAAGAATGGCCATATTAAATTGCTGACAGCCCAACAAGATTATGGAATGTATTTAGGGAGACTTCATAACAGCGGCATCAAATGCCACATCAGTGGCAGCCAATATTACAGATTTCCAAAGCATTTGCAGTAAAATTTCCCGTTAGTGAATTGGGGGTTCATTAGCCACCCTGGCTCAGATACTTATGCCTCCTCATTCATTATTGAGGGGCTATAGTCATCCCTGGTGTAACTCCATTGAAATCATTGGGATATTAAAGTGTTCAGCAACTCTGAAAATTGGCCCACTGGAATGAGGTTCCCAATCTAAAAGAGTTGGGCTAAATAGCAGTAGTACTGATACATTTATTATGGTAATACCGCAAAATCATAATCTAGACTCAGGGTCCAGTTGTGCAGGATGCTATACAAACATAGGCCTCAGTCTTGCAAAGGCTTATGCATGTATTTTTAAGTTTATGCACCGTCAGTAGTCTGAGCTGTAAAGTAGGGTTGCCATATTTGGACATTCAAAAAAGAGGACACTCCACGGGGGGGGAGGGGTATTTGCTCGTGTGCCCCCGCCCCAATTCCAACCCCTTCCCCAAATCCCCGCCTGGCCCCGCCTCCTCTCCTGAGCACGCTGCATTCCCCTTCCTCCCTCCCAGCCGTGCAAAACAACTGTTTCATGGCCCAAGCGCTGGGAGCTAAGGGGAAAAAGCAGGCACTCTCTCCAGTGATCAGCATTCACTTTCTTTCTTGAATGTTCAACTCTTCTTTGGGGAAAAATAATAATGGCAAAATCCTGGACATTTTTAGATATTTAAAAATTCCTCCCGGACTGCAATTTAAGAACCAAAAAGCCAGACAGGTCCAGGAAAATACGGATGTATGGTAACCCTATGTAAAGCTAAGCATAAGAATATAAGGAAGGCCATATCAGCTCAGACCAATGATTCATCTAGCCCAGTATTCTGTCTTCAAACAGTGGCCAGTGCCCGATGCTTCAGTGGGAATGAACAGAACAGGTAGGGTGATCAAATGTCCCAATTTTATAGGGACAGTTCTGATATTTGCAAAAAAGAAAAGGAGTACTTGTGGCACCTTTATAGACTAACAAGTTTATTTGAGCATAAGCTTTCGTGAGCTACAGCTCATTTCATCGGATGCATTCGGTGGACAATACAGTGGGGAGATTTACATACACACACAGAGAACATGAAACAATGGGTTTTATCATACACACTGTAAGGAGAGTGATCACTTAAGATAAGCCATCACCAGCAGGAAGGGGGAGGGGAAAGAGGAAAACCTTTTGTGGTGATAATCAAGGTGGCCATTTCCAGCAGTTAACAAGAACGTCTGAGGAACAGTGGGGGTGGGGTGGGGGGAGAAATAACATGGGGAAATAGCTTTAATTTATGTAATGACCCATCCACTCCCAGTCTAAGTTAATTGTATCCAGTTTGCAAATTAATTCCAATTCAGCAGTCTCTCAGTGGAGTCTCAGCCGTGTTAGTCTGTATGCTACTCTGAAACCTGTGATTATGCAAGGCACTGAATTTAGCCGTATAGAGTAATGCATCCGATGAAGTGAGCTGTAGCTCACGAAAGCTTATGCTCTAATAAATTTGTTAGTCTCTAAGGTGCCACCAGTACTCCTTTTCTTTTTCAGTGGAGTCTGTTTCTGAAGTTTTTTTGTTGAAGGATAGCCACTCTCAGGTCTGTAATCGTGTGACCGGAGAGATTGAAGTGTTCTCCGACTAGTTTTTGAATGTTATAATTCTTGATGTCTGATTTGTGTCCATTTATTCTTTTACATAGAGACTGTCCAATTTGACCAATGTACATGGCAGAGGGGCATTGCTGGCACATGATGGCATATATCACATTGGTAGATGTGCAGGTGAACGAGCCTCTGATAGTGTGGCTGATGTGATTAGGCCCTATGATGGTGTCCCCTGAATAGATATGTGGACCGAGTTGGCAACGGGCTTTGTTGCAAGGATAGGTTCCTGGGTTAGTGGTTCTGTTGTGTGTCGGTTGCTGGTGAGTATTTGCTTCAGACTGGGGGGCTGTCTGTAAGCAAGGACTGGCCTGTCTCCCAAGATCTGTGAGAGTGATGGGTCGTCCTTCAGGATAGGTTGTAGATCCCTGATGATGCTTTGGAGAGGTTTTAGTTGGGGGCTGAAGGTGATGGCTACTGGCGTTCTGTTATTTTCTTTGTTGGGCCTGTCCTGTAGTAGGTGACTTCTGGGTACTCTTCTGGCTCTGTCAATCTGTTTCTTCACTTCAGCAGGTGGGTATTGTAGTTGTAGGAATGCATGATAGAGATCTTGCAGGTGTTTGTCTCTGTCTGAGGGGTTGGAGCAAATGTGGTTATATCATAGAGCTTGGCTGCAGACAATGGATCGTGTGGTGTGATCTGGATGAAAGCTAGAGGCATGTAGGTAGGAATAGCGGTCAGTAGGTTTCCAATATAGGGTGGTGTTTATGTGGCCATTGCTTATTAGCACTGTAGTGTCCAGGAAGTGGATCTCTTGTGTGGACTGATCCAGGCTGAGGTTGATGGTGGGATGGAAATTGTTGAAATCCTGGTGGAATTCCTCCAGAGCTTCTTTTCCATGGGTCCAGATGATGAAGATGTCATCAATGTAGCGCAAGTAGAGTAGGGGCATTAGGGGACGAGAGCTGAGGAAGCGTTGTTCTAAGTCAGCCATAAAAATGTTGGCATACTGTGGGGCCATGCAGGTACCCATCGCAGTGCTGCTGATTTGAAGGTATCGTTGTCCCCAAATGTGAAATAGTTATGGGTGAGGACAAAGTCAGAAAGTTCAGCCACCAGGTTAGCCGTGACATTATCGGGGATACTGTTCCTGACGGCTTGTAGTCCATCTTTGTGTGGAATGTTGGTGTAGAGGCTTCTACATCCATAGTGGCCAGGATGGTGTTTTTAGGAAGATCACCGATGGATTGTAGTTTCCTCAGGAAGTCAGTGGTGTCTCGAAGATAACTGGGAGTGCTGGTAACGTAGGGCCTGAGGAGAGAGTCTACATAGCCAGACAATCCTGCTGTCAGGGTGCCAATGCCTGAGATGATGGGGCGTCCAGGATTTCCAGGTTTATGGATCTTGGGTAGCAGATAGAATACCCCAGGTTGGGGTTCCAGGGGTGTGTCTGTGCGGATTTGTTCTTGTGCTTTTTCAGGGAGTTTCTTGAGTAAATGTTGTAGTTTCTTTTGGTAACCCTCAGTGGGATCGAGGGTAATGGCTTGTAGAAAGTGGTGTTGGAGAGCTGCCTAGTAGCCTCTTGTTCATATTCCGACCTATTCATGATGACAACAGCACCTCCTTTGTCAGCCTTTTTGATTATGATGTCAGAGTTGTTTCTGAGGCTGTGGATGGCATTGTGTTCTGCATGGCTGAGGTTATGGGGCAAGTGATGCTGCTTTTCCACAATTTCAATCCGTACACGTCGGCGGAAGCACTCTATGTAGAAGTCCAGTTTGTTATTTTGACCTTCAGGAGAAGTTCACCCAGAATCCTTCTTTTTGTAGTGTTGGTAGGAAGGTCCCTGTGGGTTAATACATTGGTTAGAGGTATGTTGGAAATATTCATTGAGTCAGAGACATCGAAAATAGGATTCTAGGTCACCACAGAACTGTATCATATTTGTGCGGGTGGAGGGGCAAAAGGAGAGGCCCCGAGATAGGACAGATTCTTCTGCTGGGCTAAGAGTATAGTTGGATAGATTAACAATATTTCTGGGTGGGTTAAGGGAACCACTGTTGTGGCCCCTTGTGGCATGTAGTAGTTTTGAGAGTTTAGTATCCTTTTTCTTTTGTAGAGAAGCAAAGTGTGTGCTGTAGATGGCTTGTCTAGTTTTTGTAAAGTCCAGCCACAAGGAAGTTTGTGTGGAAGGTTGGTTCTTTATGAGAGTATCCAGTTTTGAGAGCTCATTCTTAATCTTTCCCTGTTTGCTGGAGAGGATGTTGATCAGGTGGTTCCGCAGTTTCTTTGAGAGTGTGTGGCACAAGCTGTCAGCATAGTCTGTGTGGTATGTATTTTGTAATGGATTTTTTACCTTCAGTCCTTTTGGTATGATGTCCATCTGTTTGCATTTGGAGAGGAAGATGATGTCTGTCTGTATGTGTATGAGTTTTTTCATGAAGTTGATAGATTTCCACTCCATACGGCTAAATTCAGTGCCTTGCATAATAACAGGTTTCAGAGTAGCAGCCATGTTAGTCTGTATTCGCAAAAAGAAAAGGAGTACTTGTGGCACCTTAGAGACTAACAAATTTTTTTGAGCATAAGCTTTCGTGAGCTACAGCTCTGATATTTGGGGCTTTTTCTCATATAGTGCCTATTTCCCCCCATCCCCCAGTCCTGATTTTCCACACTTGCTATCGGTCACCCTAAGAACAGGGCAGTTATTGAGTGTCCAGTTGCAGCTTCTGGCAGTCAGAGATTTAGGGACAGCCAGAGCATGGGATTGCATTCCTGACCATCTTGGCTAATAGCTATTGATGTCCCTATCTTGCATGCACATGTCTTTATAGGAGGGACTCTGTAGAGAGGAGATAGTCCCTGCTCCAGAGGGCTTAGTAACTTGTCAGAGAGGATAGACTTAGGAAAGAACCATGGGACCTGCTTCTCTAACCTGTAACTTCCTTAAAGAAATGTATTGTCTAGAATTATTTCATTAGGAAACGTCAATTTGTTTATAAAAGAATTTGAAACCTGACAGATCCAGACTTGGTATTTTTGATGAAAATGTGGGGTTTTGATTCAAAGTTCTGGAACAAAGTATTTTCTGTGGTTTTTTTTTTAAAGGAGGCAAGTAAACACCCATGTTGATGAACTAATTAACAGTAATTGGCACCAAAATCAATATGTTCATTTGAACAAACCCATCAGACTGAAACCAATTACTTTTTCTTTTAAAAATGTGTATATGCATCATCCTCATTAAGCATTCTGCTGTAACTCTAATACTCAATAGCTGACTTATTTGTACTGTATGTTCGTCACTCCCAAGAATTATAACACTGTGCTATGAGGCCAGACCACAACTACTTAATAGAAATTCATGCAGCTGACAAGCAATTGATGGAGATTTAATAGAAGGAGTTGAAAGTCTGCATGTAACCTCTGACAGCATTTAAAAATCGTATACACGTCTGTTTGCTTTAGTTTTAAATAATGTTTTTCTAAGTCATGAGCTGAGGAGTGAATGCAAGTGAGGCCAACTAAGGTCAACTAAATGACCATAGTGGGATAGTTCTGTAAATATATCTGAATTATTTTAACTGTTGTCTTGAAAATTGAGTCATACATAGCATATTCTTACACCAGGTGCAAAAGCAGTTTTTAGCTGGTCAAATTGCTTAGCTGAAAAAATATGTTCTGGTTTTTACATGGTGGAGGAAGACTTTCAAGGGTAGAATAGGGGAGTCTAAGGGCTGGCCTACACTACTGCTTAAGCTGATGTAACTTACATCTCTAGGGGTTTGAAAAAGACATCCCACCCCTCAAGTGATATAGGTTACATCGACCTAAGTGCTGTTGACATTAGTGTTATGTTGGCGGGAGATGCTGTCCCGCAGACATAGCTTCCACCTTTTGCGGAGCTAGAATAATTATGCTGATGGAAGAGCATTCTCCCATTGGCATAGCGCATCTTCACCAGATGCGCTACAGCAGCACAGCTGCATCGGTTCAGTTGCACCGATGTGCAGTATCATAGAATCATAGAATCATAGAATATCAGGGTTGGAAGGGACCCCAGAAGGTCATCTAGTCCAACCCCCTGCTCAAAGCAGGACCAAGTCCCAGTTAAATCATCCCAGCTAGGGCTTTGTCAAGCCTGACCTTAAAAACCTCTAAGGAAGGAGATTCTACCACCTCCCTAGGTAACGCATTCCAGTGTTTCACCACCCTCTTAGTGAAAAGTTTTTCCTAATATCCAATCTAAACCTCCCCCATTGCAACTTGAGACCATTACTCCTCGTTCTGTCATCTGCTACCATTGAGAACAGTCTAGAGCCATCCTCTTTGAAACCCCCTTTCAGGTAGTTGAAAGCAGCTATCAAATCCCCCCTCATTCTTCTCTTCTGCAGACTAAACAATCCCAGCTCCCTCAGCCTCTCCTCATAAGTCATGTGCTCTAGACCCCTAATCATTTTCGTTGCCCTTCGTTGTACTCTTTCCAATTTATCCACATCCTTCCTGTAGTGTGGGGCCCAAAACTGGACACAGTACTCCAGATGAGGCCTCACCAGTGTCGAATAGAGGGGAACGATCACGTCCCTCGATCTGCTCGCTATGCCCCTACTTATACATCCCAAAATGCCATTGGCCTTCTTGGCAACAAGGGCACACTGCTGACTCATATCCAGCTTCTCGTCCACTGTCACCCCTAGGTCCTTTTCCGCAGAACTGCTGCCGAGCCATTCGGTCCCTAGTCTGTAGCGGTGCATTGGATTCTTCCATCCTAAGTGCAGGACCCTGCATTTATCCTTATTGAACCTCATTAGATTTCTTTTGGCCCAATCCTCCAATTTGTCTAGGTCCTTCTGTATCCTATCCCTCCCCTCCAGCGTATCTACCACTCCTCCCAGTTTAGTATCATCCGCAAATTTGCTGAGAGTGCAATCCACACCATCCTCCAGATCATTTATGAAGATATTGAACAAAACGGGCCCCAGGACCGACCCCTGGGGCACTCCACTTGACACCGGCTGCCAACTAGACATGGAGCCATTGATCACTACCCGTTGAGCCCGACAATCTAGCCAGCTTTCTACCCACCTTATAGTGCATTCATCCAGCCCATACTTCCTTAACTTGCTGACAAGAATGCTGTGGGAGACCGTGTCAAAAGCTTTGATAAAGTCAAGAAACAATACATCCACTGCTTTCCCTTCATCCACAGAACCAGTAATCTCATCATAAAAGGCGATTAGATTAGTCAGGCATGACCTTCCCTTGGTGAATCCATGCTGACTGTTCCTGATCACTTTCCTCTCCTCTAAGTGCTTCAGGATTGATTCTTTGAGGACCTGCTCCATGATTTTTCCAGGGACTGAGGTGAGGCTGACCGGCCTGTAGTTCCCAGGATCCTCCTTCTTCCCTTTTTTAAAGATGGGCACTACATTAGCCTTTTTCCAGTCATCCGGGACTTCCCCCGTTCGCCACGAGTTTTCAAAGATAATGGCCAAGGGCTCTGCAATCACAGCCGCCAATTCCTTCAGCACTCTCGGATGCAATTCGTCCGGCCCCATGGACTTGTGCACGTCCAGCTTTTCTAAATAGTCCCTAACCACCTCTATCTCTACAGAGGGCTGGCCATCTCTTCCCCATTTTGTGTTGCCCAGCACAGCAGTCTGGGAGCTGACCTTGTTAGTGAAAACAGAGGCAAAAAAAGCATTGAGTACATTAGCTTTTTCCACATCCTCTGTCACTAGCTTGCCTCCCTCATTCAGTAAGGGGCCCACACTTTCCTTGGCTTTCTTCTTGTTGCCAACATACCTGAAGAAACCCTTCTTGTTACTCTTGACATCTCTTGCTAGCTGCAGCTCCAGGTGCGATTTGGCCCTCCTGATATCTTTCCTACATGCCCGAGCAATATTTTTATACTCTTCCCTGGTCATATGTCCAAGCTTCCACTTCTTGTAAGCTTCTTTTTTATGTTTAAGATCCGCTAGGATTTCACCATTAAGCCAAGCTGGTCGCCTGCCATATTTACTATTCTTTCGACTCATCGGGATGGTTTGTCCCTGTAACCTCAACAGGGATTCCTTGAAATACAGCCAGCTCTCCTGGACTCCCTTCCCTTTCATGTTAGTCCCCCAGGGGATCCTGGCCATCTGTTCCCTGAGGGAGTCAAAGTCTGCTTTCCTGAAGTCCAGGGTCCGTATCCTGCTGCTTACCTTTCTTCCCTGCGTCAGGATCCTGAACTCAACCAACTCATGGTCACTGCCTCCCAGATTCCCATCCACTTTTGCTTCCCCCACTAATTCTACCCGGTTTGTGAGCAGCAGGTCAAGAAAAGCGCTCCCCCTAGTTGGCTCCCCTAGCACTTGCACCAGGAAATTGTCCCCTACGCTTTCCAAAAACTTCCTGGATTGTCTATGCACCGCTGTATTGCTCTCCCAGCAGATATCAGGAAAATTAAAGTCACCCATGAGAATCAGGGCATGCGATCTAGTAGCTTCCGTGAGTTGCCGGAAGAAAGCCTCATCCACCTCATCCCCCTGGTCCGGTGGTCTATAGCAGACTCCCACCATGACATCACTCATGTCACATCATGTCACTCATGTCACATCATGACAGTAGTGTAGATGTGCCCTAAATAGTATGGTGTTTCTCTTTAATGTGGTGAGAAGGTCTTGTTTCCTTTTTTAAAAAAAGCTTTTTGATTAAAGGGAGAGGGCTTTTTTTTTTTTTTACTGTTTTTACTCTATAATTGCAATAGTATTTCTATAATTGAGGTATTAAGTCTTGCTGCCAGGAAAGGGAAGAACAAAGAGGCACATTTTATTCATTGCTGTAACTTTAGCGAAAATTGTCCTTGGCTATTTCATGGCCCAAGTGAGCTGGAATAACTGTTCGGAGCACTCCATTCTAGCTTTTTGCATTATCTCTGCTACAGGCTTTACCTTTTGTAATAAATGTAGGCTTACCATCACTTCAAAGAGTGAAGCATTGTGGAGAGTAATCCCTTCTGAGAATTGGTGTCCTGCAGAATGATTCCCTTTTGTTTGAATGACTTATTAGATGCCCCCTTTCTATCAAGCAAGAGAGCATCGGCAGTTATCATCCATCCCTTACTCTCTCTCTATCAGTGGATGCAAAAGTACTACATATTAGGTTCCTGCAAAGGAGGGTTTATAATTGCATCCAACTTTAGTGTAACCTCTGATCAAATCTTGGAGCAACATTGAGGACACCTTTAGAGTTTACTTCTTGGTTACTCAATGATAGGGCATTGGAGGAGCAAAGCAGTGGTGAGCTGGAGCTGGTTCGCACTGGTTCGCAAGAACCGGTTGTTAAATTTTGAAGCCAGTTTAGAACCGATTGTTAAAGAATTCAAGGAACCAGACAGTGTGCTGTTAGGCAACTAGAAAGCTTTTGAATGCTGTAACAAGAAAACACTTAAGCACATGGTTAACTGTAGGCAATTTTTTCCTCACCCAGTAGCGCTCCGGTTCTTCGGCAGCACTTCAGCGGTGGGTCCTTCACTCGCTCCGGGTCTTCTGCGGCACTTCGGCAGTGGGTCCTTCAGTGCCACCGAAGACCTGGAGGGACTGAAGGAACCGGTTCTTCAGCTTTTGGCAACTCATCACTGAAGAAAGTGGTTTGATGTGCTGTTCAGGGATATAAGAAGATATAAATTTTCCATGTAGTCTTATTGAATAACAATAATCCATCCTAAAATGAATACTATATTGCCCCCTTTCAAAAGACTGTCGCGCATGAAAACAGTATGATTTTATTAGACAGTTGTAATAGTCAGTGAGTTACTGTATTTAATTATAATAATATCATTGTCAGTGAGCGGCCTACTCCCTGGCAACCCTCACGGCCGAAGGACAGCCCTGCAACTGGCTCCTCACCGGAGTTTTCTCTCTTTGTTCATCAATACATTCAAAAAAGAAGCTTTTACAAATCCAATGGCAGCCCTTTTGGGGTCTGGTTTATTAATATAGTTAAAAATTAAACACAAATGTCCTTCCTGCTTTTAGCTGGACATGGCCCCAAACTCCCTTGTTGCCTGAGTGTTTACCTGTGTTCACAGTATTCCCAACCCTCCCGAGCTGGGGCAACTCCCTGGTCTTGGGGCCTTCTGTGCAGGAGTCTTTCTCACAACAGTCTCTCTACCACCTCCTTAGTTCGTTCGTTCTTTCCCTCCCTCCCCTCTCTGCAACATCTAACTGCTCTTTACAGGGAATCACCTGCTCCAACTTAGCTAGCCCCGGCTCCTCTGGCCCCGCCGGGGAAAGCCACCCTGTTACAAGCCTTAAAATAAAGGAAATGGAGAAGCATATCTGTTCCCAAAATAATAGGCACCTTGACCAGGACACAGATAGAGAAACAGAAGTCACAAAACAATCAATGAATACTTATTTCATAGAGCTCTTTCCGATTGTTACTACTGCACAGACTTACAATAGGTCATATCAGGTTAAATCTATATGTAAAGGCTGTGCATTTATGCATAAACATCTTCACTATACTAATTTATAAAATATTATGCCCTCTGGGTACTGACCTATACTAGCCGCCTTCACATTGGCATCCTGCCTACCTCAAACTCACTTTTCCCAATAAATCATTACCAAACCACAACTGGAAAAAGGGCTGCTGATTTATTTATGTGAAGATGCAATCATACTTTTGACCTTACTAATGACCTTCACCCGGTAATAACAGGCTATTCTTCTTCAAATAGTGTCTCTGTGGGTGCTCCACTGTAGTTATATGCGTGACCCCATACTGCTGATCAGAGAATTTCAATAGCAGTCCATCCCGCCCATACATGCACAGCTTCCTGCCTCCCTCAAAGCTAGCCAGCGTGTGCGGGCATTTCCTCCTCAACCACCCTTGGCTAGAGACAGAGCTAAGAGCTCTCCATTCATGGATTGTTAACTCCCTATAGTTCTGTAAATTTTAGCTTCACTTGAAGCCTTTTTTCTTTTAGTGCTTTGTTTGGTTTTTTTTGGCCATGCCAAAAAAAAAGGAGAAAAGAGAAAAAGGGTTTGCCTCCCATCAACTCTGGTGGGGAGGGTCTCCCCAGGCAAGAGTATGCCTGGCTCTCTAGGCTTCAGAAAGTGTATTAGCTGCAAAGAATCTATCCTGGTGAAGGATGGACATTTGCTGTGTGTTGGCTGCCTGGGGGAAAATACAATCCACAAAAGGTGTGATTGTGCCAGCAGCTAAAACCCAGATCTAGGAAGTACAGATTGTTAAGGCTTCAACTCCTGCTCCTGGAGTCAGCCCTTCATCCCCCAGAGTCCCAGCGAGAACAATCACCACAACTTGCTACAGCGAAGGCAAGTGGTCCCAAGGAGATGAGCCACTTATTCAAGACTACTATGAAAGGGTCTGGGAATACCCAAAGCAAGCCCTGATCGAGCTAGAAGTGATCTCCGGCTCCACTGGTATCATCGGTACCAATGGCGCCAATGCCATCTAGAGTTGGCACCCGAGGCACATGCAGTACCAAGCCGACGGAGCAAGTCGGTCTCCTCTTAGACCTAATGGGCACAGGCAAGGAAGTACTGGTACTGCAGGGGTGTGAAAAGCATTGAAGATCTGTCCCAGGGAAGGCTATGTCAACGTGGTCATCAGCACTGACCCCTGAACCAGTGGAAGAACCCAATAAATGTCTGTACAGGAATCGCGTTTACTCAGTCCTTTCCATCTCTGTTCCTGACGCATCCCTCATAGGATGGAACACGCATCTCAGTGGTCACACAATACTGAACAAATGGTCTCTTGCAGAGGCAGGCTTCCATATCAACCTGTTCAAGCTCCAAGTGATCAGAAATGCATGCACTCACTTCCTCCCACTGATCAAGGACATGCATACAAAGGTCATGACAGACAACATGGCCTGTATATACTACGTAAACTGACAGGGAGGCGCCGGGTCTCGTTCTCTGTGCGTAGAAGCACTAAAGCTATGGAACTGGTGCATCTTCCACAAGATCTTCATATCAGTGGCCTACCTAGCGGGAATACACAACATGACAGCCAACAGTCTCAGCCGCAAATTCCCGCATGACCACAAATGGGAGATAGAGTCGGCGATTCTACACAACACCAGTAATAGACTTGTTTGCTACTTACCAGAATAAGAAATGTTCACTGTACTGCGCCAGAGCGGGTATCGGACGACACTCCATGGGAGATGCTCTCCTCCTTCCTTGGGACAAGGGTCTTCTTTACGCCTTTCCCCCATTCCCTTTATTACTGAAGGTCCCATTGAAGATAAAAAGGGAAAAAGTGAACATCATTCTTATTTTCCCCCCTTTCCCCCCCAGTGGTCCAGGAGGATGTGGTGCCCTTACCTGTCACAACTGGCATTATGTCCACCAATGACTTTACCAGTCACTCCTTATCTACTGTCACAGAATGAGGGAAACATCCTCCATCCCTATCTACAGATTGTGTGGCTCAAAGTGTGGCTCCTTCATAGTTCCAGCACATAGAGGCATCTTGCTCTGAGGAGGTATAGGGGGTGCTATTACATAGTAGAAAGAACGCTACTTGTTGAACCTATTGAACCTACCTCCAGAAATGGAAGAGGCACTAGATTTTGGTGCCAACCCAAGGATGTCACACCTCATACAGCTACCCTACTGGTGGTCCTAGACTATCTGTTAATCTTAAAGAAATTTGGACTCTCTTACTGAAGGTTCATTTAGCAGCAATCACAACCTTCCACAAGCAGGTAAAAGGTTACTTACTCTTTTCCCACCCAAATAGAAACAGGTTTCTTAAAGCCATAGCAAACCTTGTCCCACAACCCAAGCCCCACTCCCAATTCAGTCTATTCACAGCACCAAGAGCATTCACCAAAACACTGGCGGTAGTAGCAGCACACTTACACAGACAAGGGATACTTATATTCCCTTACTTAGATGACTGCCTAATCAAGGGCTCCACAAAGACAGAAACGGAAAGAGGTGTTCAGTTAACCAGCTCTCTTTTCCACTCCCTGGGGCTACAAATCAATTAAAAGAAATCCACTCTCACTCCGGTACAACAACTGGAATTCATAGGTGCTTGCCTGGACTTAGTTATGGCCAGAAGATCCCTTCCAGAGCCCTGCTTTACAATGATGACCTCCCTTGTATCAGCGGTCTCGCACAGCCCATGGATGCATGCACACACCTGTTTACAACTACTGGGACACATGACGGTCACCATGTTCGTGGTCAAGCACGCCAGGCTACATATGCGGTGCCTATAGATATGGCTAAATACAGTCTACATACCATGAAGGCACAGCCTAAACAAGAGAATCACACCCACTGCAGAGGTGATTCAATCACTGCACTGGTGGACAAACCTATCAAAAGTGTGCTCAGGCATACCTTTCCAACAGGAAACACCATTGGTTCAAATCACAACAGACACCTCTCTGATTGGATGGGGGGCCCACCTGAAACAGTATACTGCCTAGGGCAAATGGTCACCAACAGAGACGCACCTTCAAATAAACCTACTAGAACTATGCGCGGTCCGCAATGCATGCTACCCCTTCCTTCCACTCCCAGGAAACAGAATGATAAGGATATTAACAGACAACATCGTATGCATGTTCTATATCAGCCGCCAGGGTGCAGCATGATCCCACCCGTTATGTGCGGAAGCTCTAAAGTTATGGAACTGGTGCGTAAAGCACAACATCACTATAACAGCTTCATATTTGCCAGGCCACCTGAATATCATAGCGGACAGTTCTCACAAGAACACAAATGGGAACTGAACAAGGAAATAACACAATGCATCTTTTGGAAGTGGGGAAATCCATCCATAGACCTATTTGTCACACGAGTAAACAAGAAATGCCCTGGATTCTGCTCACAAGCAGGACAGGGAGTGCAATCACTGGGAGATGTGTTCCTGATAAAATGGAATGCCCCTCTCCTATATGCTTTCCCTCCAATTCCTCTAATCTCCAGAGTCATACACAAAATACGAACCCACAGGGCCAAAGTAATCTTAATAGTGCCAACATGGCCCAGACAGACTTGGTTACCTTACCTGAATTGCATGGCGATATGCACTCCATTCAGTATCCCTTGACACGATCTCTTCTCATAGGACAATGGACAAGTCCTCCATCCCGATCTAGAGAAACTTCAGCTGAAAGCGTGGCTCCTTCATGGCTCTGAGGGGACAAATTAACCTGTTTGGATCAAGTACAACAAGTACTGATTAACAGCAGGAAACAAAACACATGATCTACTTACCTCCAACAATGGAAGAGATTTTCCATTTTCCAAAGCAAACCAGGCCCTACTCCCATTGATCCTGGAGTACCTACTATCGTTAAAGAAATCAGGACTGGCTACAAACTCGATCAAGGTCCACCTCACAACAATAACCACCTTCCACCAACAGGTAGAAGGGACTTCAGTATTTGACCAACTGATTACAAAGAGATTTGTAACGAGTCTACAAAACATGTACTCGGACATTCGTGAATCCACTCTGGCATGGGACTTAAACCTAGTGCTCAAATTCCACAAGGAAAAAGTCTCTGAGGACTCACCCAAAATTCATGCCCAAAATATTGTCGTCATTTCACCTTAACCAGCCAATTCACCTACCCACTTTCCACCCTAACCCACACAACAATCCACAAGAGGAGGCATTACACACACTAGATGTCCACCACACCCTGACCTTTTAGCTAGACAGGATAAAGACCTTTTGTAAGTCCCCCAGACAGTTTGTATCAACAACGGAAAGGTCGAAAGATGCAGCTATATCAATACAAAGACTATCAAAGTGGATATCAAACTACATCCACTTATGCAACACTGAAGCTCCAACGGGCATCAGAACACACTCGACAAGGACTGTAGCAACTTCTACAGCATTCCTGCACAATGTGCCCATCCTTGACATACTCAGAGCAGCTATATGGGCATCCAAACACAATTTCACCAATCATTATGCAATCAAGCTTAGCTCGAGCGCAGAAGCTAAATTAGGCTGCCGTGCCTAGCAGCAGCTACACAATCAGCTCTAAAGCCCCTTCCATCCATGACTTACCTCATGATTTATGAGGAGAGGCTGAGGGAACTGGTCTTATTTAGTCTGCAGAAGAGAAGAGTGTGGGGGAGATTTGATAACAGCCTTCAATTACCTGAAGCGGGATTCCAAAGAAGATGGAGCTAGGCTGTTCTCAGTGGTGGCAGATGAAAGAACAAGAAGCAATAGTTTCAAGTTGCAGTGGAGGAGGTCCAGGTTGGATATTAGGAAACACTGTTTCACTAGGAGAGTGGTGAAGCACTGGAATGCATTACCTAGGGAGGTGGTGGAATCTCCATCCTTAGAGGTTTTTAAGGCCCGGCTCCACAAAGCCTTGGCTAAGATGATTTAGTTGGTGTTGATCCTGCTTTGAGTAGGGGGTTGGACTAGATGATCTCCAGAGGTCTCTTGCAACCCTAATATTCTATGATTCTATGATCCACATGAGAGCACTGCTCTACATTCACCTAAAGTGGAGCACCCACTGGGACACCACTCAATGAAGAAGAGACTCACCTTGTGCAGTAACTGAGGTTCTTTGAGATGTGTCCCCCTGTGGATGCTCCACTACCCACTCTCCTCCCCTCTACTTCGGTGTGAGAAGGAACTGAGGGGGTCGGGGTATGTGCATGCCAGAAGAGGTGTCAGCACCGCCATGAGACAGCTACTGCTCATACGCGCCCCGACCAGACACTGCTAGCAAAATTTGAGTGACAGTGTCAGGACGCACCACCCCATGGAGTGGAACACCCACAGGGACACACATCTCGAAGAACCTCAGGTACTATATAAGATGACAGGTTTCAGAGTAGCAGCCGTGTTAGTCTGTATTCGCAAAAAGAAAAAGAGTACTTGTGGCACATTAGAGACTAACAAATTTATTAGAGCAATCCGATGAAGTGAGCTGTAGCTCACGAAAGCTTATGCTCTAATAAATTAGTTAGTCTGTAAGGTGCCACAAGTACTCCTTTTCTTTTTACATAAGGTGAATAAACTTCTCTTATGCATACCTGGATCACATTTTCTGTTTTGGCCATAGCATCACACTGGGAGCTCATGTTCAATTTATTATCCACCATGACCCTCAAATCATTTTCAGAGTCAATGTTTCCCAGGATAGAATTGGTAATTTCTTCAGTAGGTGACCTAGTAATTGGTATTGTAACAGATTGTTGGTTTGGTAGTTGTTGTTATTCTAACTAGTAATTTTTTTGTAATTGATAATGTAAAAGAATAAAATAAAATTTGAAACAGTTGCTTCAGAATGAAAAACGGAAATGTTCTATTTCAGTAAAGGTCCCGCAGGAAGTGTCAGTGTTGACCAACTGGCATTTCTAGACAGAAAGACTTTCTGTTGCAAAATTTTCATTCAGGTCTACTAAGGAGCCTTTATGAACTGTGTTCTTCCTCCAGGTAAGGATAGAGTTCTGTGCAGAAGAGAGTTACTAGAACTCCTGACGTAACTCAGTTTTTCATATGAATGTATAGTTCTGTTCACTGGGCTATCAGAGCTATCAGCCATCCTGCCACTTGGAGCCGATAGCAACAAACAAAGAAAAAGGAACAAAATCCAGGTGGCCAGTGCACCTGTTACAGCAAAATAGTTTGAAAACATCTTGGAAAGGAAGAGCCACCTTGTGAAACAGAGGGCCCTCTGAATATCTTTGTGCCTACCTGGGTCTCCTGATAGTGCCCAATAATTTCATGCACCAAGCTGTACCAGGGAAAAATTTGAGGCTTAAAACAGCTATTAGAACAGCTTTAGGTACCTGGGAAAGCATGTATAAATCCCTTCGCTGAATAAGAGATTAGGCTGGAGCTTCCAGTCCCCAACAGACGCAGCTGGGTTATTTCATGATCTGTGGTACATCTTATTTCTCTCTACCTCTTGCCAACATGTTTTAATCTGATCACAAGTACAGATCATATGAAGAAACAGGCTTGGAATTGGTTAATGGGCTACCCAGCTGTACAGCATAGCTTCTGAAGAGTGCTTCGTCTTCTACTCAAATCTAAACCTTCTTCCTGTCTCATCTGCTGCCTTCCGATACAAAACACAGACACTCTAATTTAGTCTTCTCCTGTTGTTCTGTAAGGGTATTAATCTTCATAATAGTACTATATACATTGACAGAAAAAATAACCTCTCCCAAATGATGCTCTCTCTTCCTCTGCTCCTTCCCTGCAATTCTGCCTGTGGCCTGTGCATGACCTAAACCTCCATCAGTCTAATTTTATCCTCTGGCAGGCTGAATTATGCAGCTGAGGTGGCAGTATGAATTCCAAACTTGAAATTTAAACAAATTCAGAATATCCCCAGGCAGCTAAAACTTAGTGTCTACCATTCAAATGCATTTGGAGATAATGGCACCCGAAGTGGTCAGGCCAGCAAACTAGTAACTTCATGGTATCACCTGAAGAGATGACATAATATAACCAAGACTTTTGGATATCTTACTGTTGTTTTTGCAGGGTGGAGATGAATAACGTGCTGACTTAAAAGGCAAAAGGAAATGCTAACATAAAATTTCCTGCACCTCTTGCCTAGAGCTAACACCCAGGGTGTGAAATTTAAAATAAACCATTGATTGTTGAATTAGTCTGTTGGCCTCAATCCTCAGAGATTATGCTGCAGTGGGGCTTTTCTGAACTGATTATTTGCCAGAGATAAGGTTGTGGATAGCTCTTGGTGTATCACACTGGAGCATGTTAATGGTACATAATACAAGAAGGCTATATCAATCACTGCATGTAGTTGTTGGTGACTAGGGCTTTGTGTCAGGACATCTGTGCCCAATATTGTAGCCTCGTGTATGTCATGAATAAATTATACATAACATCTTTTTTAAATGGAGCATGCTAATTTTTTTCCTATTGGTTTTTGAGTAGCTGTCTGAGATAGCATAGCTCATTTACTGTAAAACTGGGTTTGTCAAGATCCAAAGACTTTTCTTGAGTCAAATTTTAATGAAGGCTTGGAGTGGGCACAGTACATAGGGGGTCCATAATAACAAAAGGTGACTGGAACTACCGTGTTAATATACTTCCCGTGGTTCCCCAGGGAAAACTCATTTCTATCCATTCCCTTCCCTTAAGCAAAGGCAAAAAGACCACTTTTGTAAAGGCCTTGCACAATTGTTTGTTTTATAGTCTTCCAGTTGTATTTTAACCATGTGATTCTCATTCAGTTTTAAAAAAGATTAAAGCAGCAGGCTGAATAAGTGTAAATGAAGAGGTTTCTTTACATAGTCAAAAGTATTCATAAATTATGAAGTCTTCTAAAAAGGTTTTTTTTTTTAAATCTGTTTTGAGCAGAGGAATGGGTGAGTTAGCAGTTACTGGGCATGCACGAGTGAAGTAATAGGCTATATTGTATTCACTTTAATCAATGTCAATATGTACAGTAATTGTTAGTTATCCCTTTTTCTGCCACATGCTGTAGAAAGGTTGGTTTTGTTAATTTTTTAACAATTTTGGGGGAGGACCACTATTTTTTAATTGAAGGATACTCTATTCCATTAAACATGACACAGCTTGCTGCTTATCTCTTAAAGGTGACCTGCCAAGGAAAACAAACATTGGATTAGTGATCCTTTCTGCTTCTTTATGACGGATAAGGAAGGTCTGCAAGTTTTCTTTTAATTTTGCTTGTCTTGTCTAGCCTGGAAGACCTTAGTGATTGGAGAACTATTAAAATGACAACCTTAGTGGAGTCAAGAGACTAGTATTAGTTCCCTCTCAGTTTCTATTGACTACTTTTGACTTTATTAAGACTTATACTTTTTCCAGAATATTAGTCATTGAAGGAAGTTATCTTTTTCTTCAATACTACATGGCTTCATTTAAGGTATAAAGAACCCCTCCTGGAATCTTCCAGCAAAACCAGTGTGATATCTCCAGTAAAAAGAAATGAAACCAACCACCCAAATCTTTCAGACTTCTTAATACATGGTAAAGAAGTAAAAGAGGTGCAATTTTTTAAAAAAATTTCTTTGCATACCTTCCTTATAAACTTGGGCTGCTAATCATTTGAAAAGTAGAAGCAGGGTCGTCCCGGGCGGGGCCAGGGGGCAGAAATGATGAATCCGTCACTTCCGGGACCGACCTGTCACTTCCGGGACTGACCGCATCAGCCAATTGCACTGGCCCATGCGGCCCCCCAAAGTGTGGGGCCAGGAGCGGTTGCCCCAATTGCTGTACCCAAGGGACAGCTCTGAGTAGAAGAAAATTCAGTGGGTGAAAGTGTGTTGAGCACATCTCAGAATCAAGTCAGTAATGAAACTCAATTTAAATGCAAAACCAATGCATTCTCTGAATTAATTTGTGTTCTTTCTTAAGCGCTAGTGAGAATATTCATCACATATTAGTTAGTTTGTTAAATCTTCTGAAAGGTTCATCTGGCAGTTGGAACTGCAAAATAAATCAGCAAAGACCATGTTTATGGAAGAGTAATTCTCTCTGTCTCTCCCCCTGGTCCATTTTATATTCCATCATGTTCTAGTAGAAATGGCCTGGATTAGCATGACCGATCTCTCCATGCAGCAGACCTAGAGATTACTTCAAGTGGCTAACATTTATTTAGAAGATACATGAGTGGTGCAGATTTCTCTTAAAAATGAATCGTTTGATTGCTAGGATCTATCAGGTGTAGTCCTATTTATCACTGTCATGTACAGACAATTCCTTGCAATCAGGTGTGAGTTGTCTTTTTTACCCCTTTGTTTTATCTCAGTGACTGTGGTGATTTGAATACAATAGCCTAAATTTACTAAAAAATTTCAACTGCTTTCTTAAACTTCCTTGGCCTTCAAAGAATTCCTGACGGAAAAGAAATTTGCTGTACAAGTCTATAATAGGACAGAGCAAGTCTGAAGAATATTTGGAATAGTTGGGTAATAAAAAGAGTTGTTCAGAGAATTTATTATCTTTTACAGTATTTATATAATTTTCAATTAATTAATAATGATCAAACACCTTTAAAATGGTAAACTTGATATTTTGGATCTTTGTGAGACATGCTGCTTTTAAGACTAAGAAATGGTAATGAGCATTTGGAGCCTTTAATTTATGATGTATCTGACAGCATTGTAGTGAATCGGATATGAGATGCAGGTGATTATGTCTGCATGCTGAAAATAAACCAGCTGGTATTTGTTCTGAAAGTGTTCAGAGAACGCCCTCTCGTTAATGGCCCATGGCCTGATCTGGCATCTGGTAAACTAATACATTGTCATCCTTACAGTGAAAGTCACCACAAATCATTAATGATTCCAAAACCGTTCAGCATCTTATGCTGTCTAAAATGCACCAATTACTGTGAAAGTGTTCCTATTAGCAGCATGATTGAATGACAGTAACCCAAGAGCAACTTATTAGCAGAAACTCTTCGTACAAAGACAATAGCGAACTGCTCATTACAGTGCTTGTTTGTCCCTCTTAATCAAGGTGAGTGGTGGTAGCAGAATTTATTTAATTTTGATATTACATACAGGAGCACCCAGAGGCGCCAATTGGATCGGGGTCCTATTATCCTAGATGTTGTACAAACACATACACAGAAAGGGTCCCTGCACCAAAGAGTTTACAATCTAAGGGCCAGATTCTGCCATTTCTGCTCACTCCACTGATTTCAAGGGGATTACTTGTGGAATAAGGCACCTCTTATTGGGTGAGGTTCTTTGCTGTGCCGCTCAGGTATGTCTATAATGCCCCCCCCCCCTCAAAAAAGTGCACATTACTTATTGGGGTTAAAATAGCAGGAAAGACATGGCATCTATGGTTTTAATGCTGGTTAGTGGCTCAAGTTAAAGCCCGTAGGGGAGCCTGGGCTGAATTTGAGTTGCTAATCAAAGTTAGAAGCTGAATTGTGGAGCCTTCACTGCCATGTTAACCTGAGTTAGCAAAACGAGTTGAGAACATACCTTTTTGTTTGCAGTTCCCACATGCCTTAAAAGTGGGGGCCAAGAGAGCCTTGCCATCTTCATGCCCTCCTGATTCTGCAGCCTCCAGAATAATTTCGATAGTCCTGGGAGTTTGTGTAAGTTAGTCTCCTTGGGCTGGTCTGTGCACAGCAGCACTGGCCCAACCCTGGCATGCTGTTTACATCAGAGCTTTTGAGTAGTCCTCACAAGCCAGCCTGTAGCTGTCTTCCACAGTTCCTGCACTGAATTCTCTCCTGCCTCGTTCCAGGGCTTTTAGAGCCCCTTGACACTACTCTTGCCCTTTTACACAGTGTACAGGGTCTGGTGTGAGAATGAGAATCTCATTTGTGAGCAGGAGTGGCAGAAACTGCCATAAGGAACAACTGCAAGGTGAAGGACATGATGAGAAGGATACAACTGAATCCATTCAATGTTTTATACGTTTGCATTTAAAAATTGTTATAAAGTATCAACTATCTTCAGCTGTCCCTTAACCCAACCATTTGTTTTTGGATGAATTTGGGGCTAGATAAGGGATTTGAACAAGAGACCGAGTCTTCATTGAGATAAGATGCGACATTCTATGTGTAAGTATAGAGATGTGTCGTTAAATTACTCCGATTCCACACCCATGTAAATATTTTCAGGTAACAAACTTAGTATTTTTCTGTGGGCTTGTCAGTTATCTACTTAATGCTGCATAGACTTCACAAAATAGACTCAACTTTTTTCTTCAAACATGTTTTCATTTTGAAACATTGCTTAGCAGATCATTCTATAATGTAGCTAAATGGCTCAAAACATGTAGGCCACATGTAGATCAAGTAGTTGCTGAACCGACTAGAGGGGATGCCATTTTAGATTTAATTTTGGTGAGTAGCGAGGACCTCATAGAAGAAATGGTTGTAGGGGACAATCTTGGCTCAAGTGATCATGAGCTAATTCAGTTCAAACTAAATGGAAGGATTAACAAAAATAAATCTGCAACTAGGGTTTTTGATTTCAAAAGGGCTGACTTTCAAAAATTAAGGAAATTAGTTAGGGAAGTGGATTGGACTGAAGAACTTATGGATCTAAAGGTAGAGGAGGCCTGGGATTACTTTAAATCAAAACTGCAGAAGCTATCGGAAGCCTGTATCCCAAGAAAGGGGAAAAAATTCATCGGAAGGAGTTGTAGACCAAGCTGGATGAGCAAGCATCTTAGAGAGGTGATTATGAAGAAGCAGAAAGCATACAGGGACTGGAAGATGGGAGGGATCAGCAAGGAAAGCTACCTAATTGAGGTCAGAAGATGTAGGGATAAAGTGAGAGAGGCTAAAAGTCGAGTAGAGTTGGACCTTGCAAAGGGAATTAAAACCAATAGTAAAAGGTTCTATAGCCATATAAATAAGAAGAAAACTATGAAGGAAGAAGTGGGGCCGCTTAACACTGAGGATGGAGCGGAGGTTAAAGATAATCTAGGCATGGCCCAATATCTAAACAAATACTTTGCCTCAGTCTTTAATAAGGCTAAAGAGGATCTTGGGGATAATGGTAGCATGACAAATGGGAAGGAGGATATAGAGGTAGATATTACCATATCAGAGGTAGAAGCGAAACTGAAACAGCTTAATGGGACTAAATCGGGGGGCCCAGATAATCTTCATCCAAGAATATTAAAGGAATTGGCACCTGAAATTGCAAGCCCATTAGCAAGAATTTTTAATGAATCTGTAAACTCAGGAATAGTACCGAATGATTGGAGAATTGCTAATATAGTTCCTATTTTTAAGAAAGGGAAAAAAAAGTGATCCGGGTAATTGCAGGCCAGTTAGTTTGACATCTGTAGTATGCAAGGTCCTGGAAAAAATTTTGAAGGAGAAATTAGTTAAGGACATTGAAGTCAATGGTAAATGGGACAAAATACAACATGGTTTTACAAAAGGTAGATCGTGCCAAACCAATCTAATCTCCTTTTTTGAAAAAGTAACAGATTTTTTAGATAAAGGAAATGCAGTGGATCTAATTTACCTAGATTTCAGTAAGGCATTTGATACCGTGCCACATGGGGAATTATTAGTTAAATTGGAGAAGATGGGGATCAATATGAACATCAGAAGGTGGATAAGGAATTGGTTAAAGGGGAGACTGCAACGGGTCCTACTGAAAGGCGAACTGTCAGGTTGGAGGGAGGTTACCAGTGGAGTTCCTCAGGGATCGGTTTTGGGACCAATCTTATTTAATCTTTTTGTTACTGACCTTGGCACAAAAAGTGGGAGTGTGCTAATAAAGTTTGCAGATGATACAAAGCTGGGAGGTATTGCCAATTCGGAGAAGGATCGGGATATTATACAGGAGGATCTGGATGACCTTGTAAACTGGAGTAATAGTAATAGGATGAAATTTAATAGTGAGAAGTGTAAGGTTATGCATTTAGGGATTAATAACAAGCATTTTAGTTATAAGTTGGGGACGCATCAATTAGAAGTAACGGAAGAGGAGAAGGACCTTGGAGTATTGGTTGATCATAGGATGACTATGAGCTGCCAATGTGATATGGCTGTGAAAAAAGCTAATGCGGTTTTGGGATGCATCAGGAGAGGCATTTCCAGTAGGGATAAGGAGGTTTTAGTACCGTTATACAAGGCACTGGTGAGACCTCACCTAGAATACTGTGTGCAGTTCTGGTCTCCCATGTTTAAAAAGGATGAATTCAAACTGGAGCAGGTACAGAGAAGGGCTACTAGGATGATCCGAGGAATGGAAAACTTGTCTTATGAAAGGAGACTTAAGGAGCTGGGCTTGTTTAGCCTAACTAAAAGAAGGTTGAGGGGAGATATGATTGCTCTCTATAAATATATCAGAGGGATAAATATAGGAGAGGGAGAGGAATTATTTCAGCTCAGCACCAATGTGGACACAAGAACAAATGGGTATAAACTGGCCACCAGGAAGTTTAGACTTGAAATCAGACGAAGGTTTTTAACCATCAGAGGAGTGAAGTTTTGGAATAACCTTCCAAGGGAAGCAGTGGGGGCAAAAGATCTATCTGGTTTTAAGATTCTACTCGATAAGTTTATGGAGGAGATGGTATGATGGGATAATGGGATTTTGGTAAGTAATTGATCTTTAAATATTCAGGGTAAATAGGCCAAATCCCCTGAGATGGGATATTAGATGGATGGGATCTGATTTACTATAGAAAACTCTTTCCTGGGTATCTGGCTGGTGAATCTTGCCCATGTGCTCAGGGTTTGGCTGATTGCCATGTTTGGAGTCGGGAGGGAGTTTTCCTCCAGGGCAGATTGGAGAGGCCCTGGAGGTTTTTTTTGCCTTCCTCTGTAGCATGGGGCATGGTTGATTGGAGGGAGGCTTCTCTGCTCCTTGAAGTTTTGAACCATGATTTGAGGACTTCAATAGCTCAGACATGGGTGAGGTTTTTCATAGGAGTGGGTGGGTGACATTCTGTGGCCTGCGCTGTGCAGGAGGTCGGACTAGATGATCAGAGTGGTCCCTTCTGACCTTAGTATCTATGAATCTATGAATCTAGATAGCAAAAATGTCAGAGAGGAGGAAAACCCTGTGCATTAATTATTATAACTATCATGTGCATCTCAGTTTTTTCTGTTTGTTATCCTGCCTGGCTGCATGGAGTTAATTCAAAGGTGGCTGCAAGGGGGAAATAAAGCAATGGCAAAGATGTGGTACTATCATAGAGAATGTCAAGTGTCATCGGGGAGGCTATTAATCTGGGAATACCCTTGGCCTAGCTCCAATCATGCTGGCCAAGTGTACTCTTCTCAGGCCAAACCTAGGATCAAAGGGGATACTAAAACCCAAAGATGCTAGCCTAGGGAGGAACACTGGGTCAGGGCTGAGTGGACTGTGAGCAGCGGCTGCTCAGGGAGTGTCATTGAGCACTGACAGGGATGCAAGAAGACATAGTGATTGAGAGAGAGACACTTACAGCATGGTGCAACTGTGAAATCTGCTTCTCCAAACCCTTAGATGAAGGTAACTGGCCTGAATGGAACTTAATGAGGTTTGCAAGGAAAGATAAGGTGGTTTCGGTAAAGGGGAATAGGTATATAGGCCGTTATTGTTTTTTTATCTTTTGTTCTGTGTGCTCTGTACCTTTTGGTTAATGAATAAATAATGCTTTTTCTGTTCTGAAGAATCTGTTTTTGAGTCACTGTGATCAGCTGTGGTCACTGGCACCTGAAAGAAAAGGGCTGATGGGTGCCAAACACAGTTGGGCCTGTTACATTAACACAGTTGGTAAATAGCAGGGCTGCAGCGCAGAGTGGGTTGCACTGTAGGGTTCCATCTTTGAGAGAGGTGAAGGAAGCTATGCCTGTCATTTGAGGTGTGCACTTGGGAGAGATTCAGAGAGGTCTAAGATACAGCTCGCCCTGTAACCATGGCACTCAGTAACATTTGTGGTTATGTAAACTAAGGTAAAGACAATTGCATCTCGTGCTCTGTCATGTAAACTGATCGTTGTGTCAAAGTATTCTTCTGACTAAAAGTATTAAGTTCAGTGTGTGTTGTTTTCTGTTTATTCTTATAGCATAAAACAAATAGGAAAGCTTAAAAGAAATTATTCTTATGAGGCTAAAAAGAGTGTTGGAGAACTGTGAAATGCAGAATGAAAAGGAATGACTGAATCTCAGAAAGTACCCTTTCTGCTCCAGCATAGATCAATTACATTGTCAGTCATGAACATGATGAGGTATCTCAATGCGAGAAGGTAGCAGGGGCTGAAACAAAGACATATGAATACACTGGTGAAACTGTGGGTAATTATTCAGGTAACTTCCTCGTGGCGCCCCTCCCATCTCTCTTTCCTCCTCGGCCCCAACCAATTTCCCTAAGAAAAGAATCATGGAACAAAATGCTTATAAACCTTCACATTGTTTAATGTGTTCGTTCATTATAGCATTCTCACCCCCGACCTTGTCTGTTTAGATGGTAAGTTCTTCAGGGCAGGGACAGTCTCTTACTCTGTTTCTACAGTGCCTAACACAATAGAGTGATGATCTTGGCTGGGGCCTCTGGATGCTACTTCCATATAAATAATTAATAAAAAATTATGCAACTGATTTAGCAAACATTCACAGACAAAATGGTGGTTACCACCAGGAACTCAACGACTTTAAGAATAGGTTTGGTCTTCACCATTTGTTGGTGTTTTGTTGTTGGTTCCTGAAGCTGCTGTCTCTTACTTGTCATCTTTCTAATCCTGCCTGAAACCAAAATAAGGCTGATAACTCAGAACTGAGTCTGAAACTTTGTTCTTAACTTACCCCATTAGGTGTGATACATGCTGCCCATTACAGGTGGTCAACATGTTTTCATCAGAATGATTTTCCTACCAAAAAATTCCTTTTGGGTAGGAGGGGGGGCAGAAATTTTGTGATTCCCCTCTTCCCCCACCCCCCATCGTGGAAAATTGGAATGATGGCTCTCCAGCAGCCAACCTGCAGTGCTGTTATGAATTACACTTTTATAGATAGGTCATTGATTCTAAGGCCTGAAGGAAGCATTGTGATAATCTAGTCTGAGCTCTCATATAGCAAAATAATTCCTGGAGCAGATCTTTTGGAAAAACATCCAATCTTGATTTAACAATTGTCAGTGTTGCAGAATTGACCATGACTCTTGGTAAATTGTTCCAGTGGTTAATTCATAGATTCATAGATACTAAGGTCAGAAGGGACCATTCTGATCATCTAGTCCGACCTCCTGCACAACGCAGGTCACAGTCAAAAAATTACCTTCACTGTCAAAAATTTACGCCTTATTTCATGTCTGAATTTGTCTAGCTTCAACTTCCTGCCATTTGATAATGTTAGACTTTTTTCTGTTAGACTGAAGAGCCCATTCTTAAATAGTTATTCCCCATGTAGATACTTGTATACTGTGATTAAGTCACCCTTTATATTTTCTTTAAGCTAAATAGATTGAGCTCCTTGAATCTTCCACTGTAAGGCCTCTTTTCAAATCCTTTGATCATTCTTTTGGCTCTTCTCTGAACCCTTTCCAATTTTTCAACATCCTTCGTGAATTGTGGGCCCTAGTACTGGACACAGGATTCCAGCAGCAGATGCACCATTGCCAAATATAGAGGTAAAATAACCTCTCTTCTCCTACTCTAGATTCCCTTGTTTAGACATCCCAGGTTCACATTAGCTGTTTTGGTCACAGCATCACACTGGGCACTGATGTTCAGCTGATTATCAACCACAATTCCCAAATCTTTTTCAGAGTTCCTAGGATAGAGTACCCCATCCTATAAGTGTGGCCTAATTTCTTTGTTCCTAGACATATGTTTAGCCATATTAGAATGCATATTGTTGGCTTGTGCCCAATTTACCACGTGATCCAGATCGTTCTGAATCGGTGACCTGTTGTCTTCATTTCCATTCCCCCAATTCCTCTGCAAACTTCATCCGTGATTTTGTTTTCTTACATGTCGTTGATAAAAATGTTAAATAGCATAAAGCCAAGAACAGATCCCTGTGCAAGGCCTCACTGGAAACACACTCACTCTCTATCAGTGAAATTGACAAAAGCTTTCCTTTATGGTTGCCAAGGCTCAGTGCCCTGACTGGCTCTCAGCTTCCTCCACATAATTTTGCAAGCTATCAACTGATGTCTCTGTCTGTGCCATTCAAGGTGCTGGAGCAACTCCTATTTTAGCACAGCTCTCCCTTCAAGTGGAGTTAATACACAGCGTTAAACAAGCAAGCTTTCAGAGAGGTTGGAGCACCTGTAATTGAGTGTTAGCTTTGACAACATTCATTGACCAGTTTTCAGAAAAATCTAAACTTGGGAGCTGTATTTCTGGACATCGTAGCAGCATATGACACAGTTTGGCACATGGGGCTCTTAGTCAAATTGTCAAGAGCACTCCCATCATGGGTGGTTAACATTGTTGATCTTGTCCACTGCAACCGACATTTCTGAGTGCACGTGGGAAACAGAGTTACTGCGTGGAAAAGCCTACCACAAGGCTCTGTGCTGGCACTGACTCTCTTCATCCTATATGCCAAAAACCTTCTCCTCACCAGTCCCTCAAGTTCATATATGCAGATGACATTTGTTTAGGCATCCAAGCACTGTCACTCCCAGAGCCTGAAGACTCCCTAACCCTGCCTTGATTAAGATGACTGAATAAAGTAGTTGTTGACATTTACAACCAAGTGTGGCCAAGACAGTTTTGAATGTTCTATCTTTATAATGACAGAGCAGCTCAGGAACTGAATATCTCTCTCAGTGGACATTGCTTGGAACACAAATCCCACCCAATCTACCTTGGAGTAACCCTAGATAGATCTCTTAACCACCTGACAAAAACTCCGGCTATGGTGAGGACAAATAACAACCTTCTAAGTAAATTGACTGATGCTTCATGGCGAGTAAACACTCAAACTCTCCTGTTATCTGTGTTAGCCATCCGTTATTCTGCAGCAAAATACTTTGGTCAGGTCTTGCTCCATTCATCTTGCATCAAGTTGGTTGATGTGCAACTACAGAATGGTTGAGAAGATCCAACCCAGCCTACTGCTATACACAGACCTCTACGACCACCTAAGAACGCACTTGACATCGAGACACCCTTTGCCCTGTCCAAATTTCTCTGCAAGGTTGATGTGGTGTGAAGAATAGCTTGTAGCTGATGTCAGACACCAGTCTCTCATTATTGACCAGACCATGTGTGTATCCAGCTTTGATTTGCCATGCTGCTTAGAGATTTTTCTGGACCATTTTTGAACATGCCAGGGTCAATGTGCAGCCAATCTTCATACCTGGGGACAATAAAAGAATCCCACATATGGCTGTGGCCAAAGACAATGTCACTCTTCAGGTCTGGAGAAGGTAACCAGAGTGTCTGAGCTAAATGCAAGTTGGTACAGAAGCTGTGGGAGATCACTTAAAATGAAGTGGGCCATTAAGGGATAGCAGGCAGTTGGGTTTGTTGCAAATTATGAGCCATAAAACCAATGTATACGTTTTAGTCTGTGATTTTCAGTGTCTAGCAGAGTTATGAATTTAAACTCCCAGGCTCATCTTTTGAAGATATTGTGCAGATTTCCTTTTGAGAATGAGGGCTGAGAAGTCAGATATGGAGTGATGGCTTTGTGAAAAGTTTTTGCCTATGAGTGTTATGGTGTCTTTGTCTATCATTTTTTGTGTGAGTTCATTGGACAGCATAATTGATTTCACCCACATGGTTTTTGTTGGGGAAATGGATGTGCTGTATGAGGTACACCTCATGTTAATAGACACGTGGAGGACGCCGGATCTTAAAAAGTGTTTGGGAAGAGAGATATTGATCATATAGCATCTCTAGTTTATCAAATGCTTAACAATCTGTCCCAAATTATATTTGGCTCAGACACTCTGGGTATTTTCCAGAGACCTGAAGAAGAACTCTAACACTTGAAATCTTGTCCCTTACACCAACAGAAGTTGGTCCAATAAAAGATATTCCTTCACCTACCTTGTCTTTCAGATTTTAATAAGGTATTCCAAATCAATTGCTGAATTACAGCACACTTCTGAATCGTGGAGAATCTTGTTGGCTTGAATAGTAGTCTTGCCTTGTTGAGCGACAGGTGATTTGGCTTACTGTTCTTTCCATTATGGTTTTATGATACTTCAACTAACCTACATAAAGTGGTATTTTAAGGTGGAGGTTAGCGATGACTTTGACTTTTATTAACTAACAAGTAAAAAGAGTGAAGAATGACACAAGTTCTTACATTGTTGTAGCTGTGTTTGGTCCCAGAATAATAGAGACACAAACTTTCAAGCTACACAGAGCTCTAGAAGACCTGAAGACGACCTCTGTTTAGCTCAAAAGCTTCTCTCTTACCAGCAGAAGTTGGTCCAGTAAAAGATATTACTTCACCCACATTGTTACTCTCAAAGACATTTCAAATTATAAATAAAATTGCACTAGCTATTATGGACCTCATTAAGGCTTTGTCATGAACCCACAGAAAGGCGCAGCAAGTTGTGCTTCCCCAGTAGTAGCTTTAGAGGGAAATTGTGACTAAAGCTGCATGGGAAACCATTTTCCCATCCCCCAAGAGTTTGAGATTTCAGGTTTTTTTCCTGTCCTGAATTGGGACAAAAAGACAGTCTCAAATTTCTGCAGGTAAGTAATCCAAATTGTTTTTCTTATGCAGTTAACTGAAATATCCCGTGTTGATTCTGAATTGTTTTTTTTATTAAGTAATAAAATTTTAAACCAAAACATGTTTCAAACTGAAAACAAACCTCTTCATTTTGAAGGTGACAAGACTATTTCAACTATTTCAAACTTCTCCCCCAAATATTTCCAAAGTGTGAGACGCCTTGAAACCAACCCTTCCCCACAAACCATTCCAGTGCAGATGAATTGGCATTCCCAACCTGCTTTACTTGTGGCTCAGAGAAGGAGGGAGAGGAAGTAAATGTGCTGGATCTGTACCTGCTGCTGCAGTATATGTCATGTCAGTGCCACTGTGCTGGCTAGTACACTGATCTGTTCCTAACCTCTTCCATCTCTCTTCCCACCTATGTGCTGGTGGGATCTGGTATGTCTATGGAACATGCTTCCTTTCCCATGATATATTTCTCCTTATGCCTGTGCACCTCCACATTATCTAGGTCACACTGTGGCCTTACCTGTTGAAAGACTGAGTGTGTAACATGCTTGAAAAATGCAGTCTGCGTTCATCCACAGTGGCTAATCCAAATATACAGTAACAGCCTATTGTTGCCAGCTAATGGAATTAGTCATTTAGCTCAAGCAATAGATGTCTGTTCTCTAGAGTTGAATGTTTGGAGTTCAAACCTTCCTGATAATCCTTGATAAGGCTCGTGATATAAGTATGCATAAAAATTACATATATTTGAGATTGGCAACCATATTGGATGATAGCCTTTGATTAAAAAATCTCAACCTAATAAACCAAAACTTACTCTGAAACTGGAAAAAGTTAAGAAAGGATCTTGCGTAGTTAGAACAAAGTTTGTTGTGGTGTTCCCTGTCCCACTGAAACCAGTAAGTATCAAAAATAACATAAGAAACCAGTAAGTATCAAAAATAGACAGGAACGTGAGGGGGTGGAATCTCTAAAGCTCATGTTTGAAATATTGAGGTTTCGCTATTAGATCCTTCATGTTAGTTTGGCATTAGATGTCTTTTATTGGCATTACACTAGCCACATACTACCTGATGAAGCAGACAGTACATAGGAAAATAACATAGGTTACTGAAAAAACCAACAACCTCACAAAGCCCATTTTCCAAAAGGCCAGTCATCTCTGCACAATAATTCTGTCCTCCAGGTACCTGTCGCCTTTTTAAAGTTTATATCAGCTGTTCCAAGGGCTGCGTTAGGTGGTTTATTTTCTATTGTAGCTATTCTATGTGTAAAGCATTTCTTCCTAAATTCTTTTAGTGGATAACCTTTCCATGGCTTAAGTTCATGTCCTTTGTTCTTATATTTGACATGAGCTCCTATAACCCTGTAGGGTGTATCTTTTTTTTTTCCCCTTCAGAATTCTGTATGCCTTGGTGTGATCTCCTGTTAATTTCTTTTCCAAAGAACAGACCTAGTTTCTCTAACCTTTTTGAATATCCCAAATCCTCCAGTACTGCATGATTCTGGCTGACCTCTCTTTTGTCTTCTCCATTTCTATACTGCCCTTTCAATAAAGTGGTGATCAGAACTGTGCACATTATTCTAAATTTTCTCCTTGTAAATCTCCCATACACAGCACTGTATAGTGCTCCTGTGATTTACTGTATATTTTATATTCCTATTTATGCATCCTAGAATTGTTTGTTTTTTTTTTAAAATAATTTTTAATGCTTAGTGCCAAAGGATTTAATATTTTATCCACCACTCCCTGAAGTCTTCTCTTGAAACATATGACCATTCAAGGAAAATTTTTCAAACTTATGCTCCTAAAGTTAGTCACCTAACTCCCCAGGCAATTAAAGAAGTGGGGTGATTTTCGAGTTGCTGGGCATCTGCAAGTCATGTTGAGGTTGCTTGCTTCCTCTGAAAATGTGGCCATCTTTATTTATCTAACTTTAGGTGCCCACATTGAAAATTTTGGCCTGACACAGTATTCTTTCTCTCCTTCCTGTCACTAGTCCAATTCTCACATTTCTCTGTTGAATTTATTATTTCATACTTAGGATAATATATTGTTACGGGTAATAAGGGCAGTGGTTTAGTATACATACAATATGGTGCTTGGTCTGGTCTAGCCAGGCCATTCTGAACTTTCTTTCTTTCCAACTTTGCAGTTGCTGACTGCCCCATCTGTTCTTTTGAATCCTAGGTAACGAATGTGCTGTAGGAACTGAACAAAATCTGTTTTGCTTTTTCCTGTACACCAATCCCCCCGCCCCATCCAAATTGCCTCCTATATTTGAGATCCCAACTAGTTCTTCATCTTATAAAGTAGCTTTCTGAGTATGTCTACACCATAGAGATGACGCCAGTATAGCTATGCTGCCATAGCCCCGCAATGTAGATGTAGAAGGGGTTTTTAAATCTGTGTAGGATCATCTCCCCAAATAATGGTAGCTATGTTGACATAGCTTCACCTACACTGGGGGTTAGGTAGGTCGGCATAGCTATGCCTGTCGAGTAGGATTTTTTTCTTTCGCACCCCTGACCCACATCGCTATGTCAACCAAATTTTTAAGTGTAGCCCAAGCCTCACTATATTACATTTACAGTAGCCAAAGTTTGCCTAAATAAAAGTAAATTTATGCCTATAACTCCCTTCCCATGAAGTCCTTTTGTAGTATTCTCAGAAGCATTTATCAGATTATTGCCAGAGAATCTTCCATTGTGAATCCCTTGACTATCTTTTAATAAAATCAATATTTTCTAGATATTTCTGTCTTTTTGTCCCAGATCAGGGCATCCGGGGCCTGAAGAAGCTTGGTGCCATAGAATCTAATAATTTTTTAGCTTTACTAAAGTGGTTTGTGATACCCTGCACAATTTATGTTGGGTTATGTGTCTTGGCCCTGATTCTACAAGGTACCTATACACGTGCCTGTCTTGAAGCATGTGTGTGGTCCATGTATATCGGCTATTAACAGTAAAACTGTTCTTTGATTCACCTTTCTTTAATGTTAGATGTCCATTTCCATATCTGTTTACCTTTACACCACCTATGTATCTATATGTGAATATATACTATATAGCTTTGACTATCTATCTTTATGACAATACATTCTGTAAAGCTTGCTTTTTTTAATATGCTCTGTAATGCTCATCCACAAGCCCAGTTCATGTCTGTTACCTTGCCCTAAGGGAAGGGGGAGCGGTTTAACGATTACTACGTAAATTCAGTTTTTCCTTTTTAAAATAATTGAATAAGAAAGGTTTCCATTTTTGGAGATTTATTCATGTGTTCATTTCCTGATTAAAAAAAAAGGTGTGAAATTTAATCAAAAATAATCTTTCGGTAGGTTTTTAATCTATCCTACACAACTTACTAGATAATTCAATTCTCGCCATAGAATTGTGTAGTGCGATTTTAAAAAGATATAGAAAAGTTATCAATTTCTAATATAAATGAGAGGGTTCTGTAGAAATTAGTCTAAAACATATCTATAGAAACATACTGGTTTTGTTATTAAATGCTATAAGATATTTCCATAAGTTATTCTCAACATGCTTCCTAGAACAGTGCCCCGACTGTTGATTTTCTGCCAGTGGATCCTTGGGTTAAATAGTTTAGTTCGTATTTTGTTCGGTGAATTGATGTATCTTAAAGTGGCTATTTAAGCCTCTCTTCTGGCTTGGAAAATGCCAGTGCCCTGCTTGGTGCTAACAGTTTCCTGGAGAACGGATACAATTTCATCTCATTTTGGAATGATCAGCCCCTGCTTTGGAAATTCACCAGTGAAATTTAAGTTGGGTATCCCAGCACTGAGAGAACCTCAGGTTGATTTCATGGACGTGGACAGTGCAGGCAGATTGGAAGTTCAGCTATCAAAGTGGCTTCAGGATTGAGCTCTTGGGCTACTACTAGGGCTGTCGATTAATCACAGTTAACTTGCGTGATTAACTGAAAACATTAATCATGATTAAAAATTTAATTACAGTTTTAATCACACTGTTAAACACTAGCATAGCAATTGAAATTTATTAAATATTTTTGAATGTTTTTCTACATTTTCAAATATATTGAGTTCAATTACAACACAATACAAAGTGTACAGTGCTCACTTTATATTTTTATTACAAATATTTGCACTGTAAAAATAATAGAAGGAATAGTATTTTCCAATTCACCTCCTACAAGTACTGTAGTGCAATCTCTTGATCATAAAAGTGCAATTTACAAATGTAGATTATTTTTTTTGTTACATAACAGCACTCCATAACAAAACAATGTAAAACTTGAGAGCCTACAAGTCCACTCAGTCCTTCTTCTTGTTCAGTCAATTGCTAAGACAAACAAGTTTGTTTACATTTATGGGAGATAATGCTGCCAGTTGCTTATTTACAATGTCATCTGAAAGAGAGAAAAGACATTTGCATGGCACTTCTGTAGCCAGCATTGCAAGGTATTTATGTGCCAGATAAGTTAAACATTCATATGCCCCTTCATGCTTCAGCCACCATTCCAGAGGACATGCGCACATGCTGATGATGGGTTCTGCTCGATAACAATCCAAAGCAGTGTTGACCGATACATGTTCATTTTCATCATCTGAGTCAGAGGCCACCAGCAGAGGGTTGATTTTGGTGGTTCGGGTTCTGTAGTTTTCACATCAGTGTTCCTCTTTTAAGACTCCTGAAAGCATGCTCCACACCTCATCCCTCTCAGATTTTGGAAGGCACTTCAGATTCTTAAGGCTTGGGGCGACTACTGTAGCTATCTCTAGAAATCTCACATTGGTACCTTCTTTGCGTTTTGTTAAATCTGTAGTGAAAGTGTTCTTAAAACGAACAACATATGCTGGGTCAACATCAAAGATTGCTATAACATGAAATATATGGCAGAAAATGGGTAAAACAGAACAGGTAGTGTGGCTGATGTGATTAGGCCCTATGATGGTATCCCCTGAATAGATATGTGGACAGAGTTGGCAACGGGCTTTGTTGCAAGGATAGGTTCCTGGGTTAGTGGTTCTGTTGTGTGGTGTGTGGTTGCTGGTGAGTATTTGCTTCAGATTGGGGGGCTGTCTGTAAGCAAGGACTGGTCTGTCTCCCAAGATCTGTGAGAGTGATGGGTCGTCCTTCAGGATAGGTTGCAGATCCTTGATGATGCATTGGAGAGGTTTTATTTGGGGGCTGAAGGTGATGGCTAGTGGCGTTCTGTTGTTTTCTTTGTTGGGCCTGTCCTGTAGTAGGTGACTTCTGGGTACTCTTCTGGGATACCATCATAGGGCCTAATCACATCAGCCACACTATCAGAGGCTCATTCACCTGTGCATCTACCAATGTGATATATGCCATCATGTGCCAGCAATGCCCCTCTGCCATGTACATTGGCCAAACTGGACAGTCTCTACGTAAAAGAATGAATGGACACAAATCAGACGTCAAGAATTATAACATTCAAAAACCAGTTGGAGAACACTTCAATCTCTCTGGTCACTCGATCACAGACCTAAGAGTGGCTATCCTTCAACAAAAAAGCTTCAAAAACAGACTCCAATGAGAGACTGATATCTTTCCTGATATCTGCTGGGAGAGCAATACAGCGGTGCATAGACAATCCAGGAAGTTTTTGGAAAGCGTAGGGGACAATTTCCTGGTGCAAGTGCTAGGGGAGCCAACTAGGGGGAGCGCTTTTCTTGACCTGCTGCTCACAAACCGGGTAGAATTAGTGGGGGAAGCAAAAGTGGATGGGAATCTGGGAGGCAGTGACCATGAGTTGGTTGAGTTCAGGATCCTGACGCAGGGAAGAAAGGTAAGCAGCAGGATACGGACCCTGGACTTCAGGAAAGCAGACTTTGACTCCCTCAGGGAACAGATGGCCAGGATCCCCTGGGGGACTAACATGAAAGGGAAGGGAGTCCAGGAGAGCTGGCTGTATTTCAAGGAATCCCTGTTGAGGTTACAGGGACAAACCATCCCGATGAGTCGAAAGAATAGTAAATATGGCAGGCGACCAGCTTGGCTTAATGGTGAAATCCTAGCGGATCTTAAACATAAAAAAGAAGCTTACAAGAAGTGGAAGCTTGGACATATGACCAGGGAAGAGTATAAAAATATTGCTCGGGCATGTAGGAAAGATATCAGGAGGGCCAAATCGCACCTGGAGCTGCAGCTAGCAAGAGATGTCAAGAGTAACAAGAAGGGTTTCTTCAGGTATGTTGGCAACAAGAAGAAAGCCAAGGAAAGTGTGGGCCCCTTACTGAATGAGGGAGGCAAGCTAGTGACAGAGGATGTGGAAAAAGCTAATGTACTCAATGCTTTTTTTGCCTCTGTTTTCACTAACAAGGTCAGCTCCCAGACTGCTGTGCTGGGCAACACAAAATGGGGAAGAGATGGCCAGCCCTCTGTAGAGATAGAGGTGGTTAGGGACTATTTAGAAAAGCTGGACGTGCACAAGTCCATGGGGCCGGACGAATTGCATCCGAGAGTGCTGAAGGAATTGGCGGCTGTGATTGCAGAGCCCTTGGCCATTATCTTTGAAAACTCGTGGCGAACGGGGGAAGTCCCGGATGACTGGAAAAAGGCTAATGTAGTGCCCATCTTTAAAAAAGGGAAGAAGGAGGATCCTGGGAACTACAGGCCGGTCAGCCTCACCTCAGTCCCTGGAAAAATCATGGAGCAGGTCCTCAAAGAATCAATCCTGAAGCACTTAGAGGAGAGGAAAGTGATCAGGAACAGTCAGCATGGATTCACCAAGGGAAGGTCATGCCTGACTAATCTAATCGCCTTTTATGATGAGATTACTGGTTCTGTGGATGAAGGGAAAGCAGTGGATGTATTGTTTCTTGACTTTAGCAAAGCTTTTGACACGGTCTCCCACAGCATTCTTGTCAGCAAGTTAAGGAAGTATGGGCTGGATGAATGCACTATAAGGTGGGTAGAAAGCTGGCTAGATTGTCGGGCTCAACGGGTAGTGATCAATGGCTCCATGTCTAGTTGGCAGCCGGTGTCAAGTGGAGTGCCCCAGGGGTCGGTCCTGGGGCCCGTTTTGTTCAATATCTTCATAAATGATCTGGAGGATGGTGTGGATTGCACTCTCAGCAAATTTGCGGATGATACTAAACTGGGAGGAGTGGTAGATACGCTGGAGGGGAGGGATAGGATACAGAAGGACCTAGACAAATTGGAGGATTGGGCCAAAAGAAATCTAATAAGGTTCAATAAGGATAAATGCAGGGTCCTGCACTTAGGATGGAAGAATCCAATGCACCGCTACAGACTAGGGACCGAATGGCTCGGCAGCAGTTCTGCGGAAAAGGACCTAGGGGTGACAGTGGACGAGAAGCTGGATATGAGTCAGCAGTGTGCCCTTGTTGCCAAGAAGGCCAATGGCATTTTGGGTTGTATAAGTAGGGGCATAGCAAGCAGATCGAGGGACGTGATCGTTCCCCTCTATTCGACACTGGTGAGGCCTCATCTGGAGTACTGTGTCCAGTTTTGGGCCCCACACTACAGGAAGGATGTGGATAAATTGGAAAGAGTACAACGAAGGGCAACGAAAATGATTAGGGGTCTAGAGCACATGACTTATGAGGAGAGGCTGAGGGAGCTGGGATTGTTTAGTCTGCAGAAGAGAAGAATGAGGGGGGATTTGATAGCTGCTTTCAACTACCTGAAAGGGGGTTTCAAAGAGGATGGCTCTAGACTGTTCTCAATGGTAGCAGATGACAGAACGAGGAGTAATGGTCTCAAGTTGCAATGGGGGAGGTTTAGATTGGATATTAGGAAAAACTTTTTCACTAAGAGGGTGGTGAAACACTGGAATGCGTTACCTAGGGAGGTGGTAGAATCTCCTTCCTTAGAGGTTTTTAAGGTCAGGCTTGACAAAGCCCTAGCTGGGATGATTTAACTGGGACTTGGTCCTGCTTTGAGCAGGGGGTTGGACTAGATGACCTTCTGGGGTCCCTTCCAACCCTGATATTCTATGATTCTATGATTCTATGACTGCTGAATTGGAATTAATTTGCAAACTGGATACAATTAATTTAGGCTTGAATAGAGACTGGGAATGGATGAGTCATTACACAAAGTAAAACTATTTCCCCATGGTATTTCTCCCTCCCACCCCACCCCCCACTGTTCCTCTGATATTCTTGTTAACTGCTGGAATTAGCCTACCTTGCTTGTCACCATGAAAGGTTTTCCTCCTTTCCCCCCCCCCCCTGCTGCTGGTGATGGCTTATCTTAAGTGATCACTCTCCTTACAGTGTGTATGATAAACCCATTGTTTCATGTTCTCTGTGTGTGTGTATATAAATCTCTCCTCTGTTTTTTCCACCAAATGCATCCGATGAAGTGAGCTGTAGCTCACGAAAGCTTATGCTCTAATAAATTTGTTAGTCTCTAAGGTGCCACAAGTACTCCTTTTCTTTTTGCGAATACAGACTAACACGGCTGCTACTCTGAAATATTCTTACTATATGTTTGTGATTCCCCCCGTCTCCCCCAATTCCTTGCTTTTATACTGGTGCTTTTCCATAGGCAGTGGGTATGAGTCATCTTCAGATGGCTGTTAAGTTGTTGCTTCTCCATAGTCATGATCCTACATTGTGACCCATGTAGGCTGCTGTAACAGGACTGTCACACCTACACAGATCACAGTGCAGGATCTGGGCCATAGAAGTTAATGGGCACACTTTTGATTTATATGAGCATAAATGAGGAGACAATCAGGCCCCATTAGTTGCCAGCAATTATTTTTCTTATGGCCCCTCAGAACCAAAAATAAATGTCAAAGCAGATCTAAGATACCATTTGGTTACAATGTGATATTAGCATATTCATTGCTACTGTTTAGCAACATAGTGAACAAAGGTCAATTTTTAAACATGTCCGTAGTCAGAATATCTCCTCCCTGTTTCCTCAAATATGATATTCCTGTCATGTGGGATTGCTTTTCTACATCTGCTTACTCATAGCTAGCAGTATATTTTTAGACAGAACTGATTATGAATACAAAATATTAATAAACCAACAACATTAACCAGAAACATATAGTTTCCAAGACAAGCAATTTCTAAAAAAAAAAATCACATTATGTACACTTACTACTTCACTGACCTTTTCTACGGTTTCTTAAGTCTTTTAAAAATTCATTTAATTTCAAAGCCAGAGTATTAGCCCATTTATATGTAAATTGCCTTTAATTCATGCATTGATTTAAAAGACTAATCCAAAGGATCCTTTACCACAGATGACCTTTTTGACTCTGTACTTCTGAGAAAACTGTAAAGTGTTTTTTTGTGACCTCAGATCCACATGTAGCATAACATATGCCTACTTCAGTCTGTATAAATCAATCAGTCATAATAGTACAGTTTTCTACCAACATTGAATTATTAACACTGTAACTGTCTTGGCTTGTGTTCTAGCTAAGGCAGCTCCCATTTAAACTGGTGGATATTTTATGTTGCACTTTCCTCCCTTTCTTTTAGGACTTAAACAAACAACTAAATAAGACAGGTTTCAGAGTAGCAGCCGTGTTAGTCTGTATTTGCAAAAAGAAAAGGAGTACTTGTGGCACCTTAGAGACTAACAAATTTATTAGAGTTTTTTTTCCACCAAATGCATCCGATGAAGTGAGCTGTAGCTCATGAAAGCTTATGCTCTAATAAATTTGTTAGTCTCTAAGGTGCCACAAGTACTCCTTTTCTTTTTAACTAATTAAGAGTTTTCCAGGTGATTACTATAATTCAAGAGAGACAATCTAATTTTTAACAGATACAGTCTCCCAAGAGTATAGGTTTCAAAAAAATAAACTATATATTATCACCAGGAATCTTGTAGCACCAAAAGACCTATTAAAGCAAATTGCAATAACTTTTTATCATAAAAGGAAACATCTTCCCTTAACAAAGAGCAAGGGATTACAGAAGTAAGGTACTTACTAATTTATACTAATTTATTACATGCTATGGGTTTATGCTGCCTTCCTCTTTCCCTGCCAAAAATTGCTCCTGAGCTATACCTGCTGAAGTGTAGATCTCACTTCAGAGAATGAAGAATGACCTGGCCTGATGGACATTTATTATTTTCTGACTCTGACAGGTTATTAATGGGAGGTGGAATGATAATTACGTTGAATTACTACAGCCAAAAGTTGCTAATGTGTAACAGCTAAAAAACAATTACTAACTTTGCTTTTTTTCTTGTTTTTGTTTTTTTTACTTCCAACTATATTTTATTTTTGAAATCAAACTGAACATGTACAAAAGATCCCCCAGTAAGGACCTGGACTTTAAATTAGTTGGCTATATACACAGTCATCTGTTAGATGAGAAATAGATAGATAGATTTTTCTCAAAATACATTTTAGCTGTGATGCAAATACGTTTTGTGCAAAGCACTATTAATTTAGATTAAATGGGAAACAAAATCAGCACTTAAATATCCTCATTAAACATCCACCAAGGCAATGAAGTACATCGTGCACTGTGTTTTTGGCTGATTATACAATAAATAGAATTTGTGTGCAATATACTACTTATGAAATGCTGTAAAACAATTTACACCAGGAGATATAATAAAGGAATAATGCTTTGCAGAGTCAGATTCAGTAACACAAGGAAAATGAAAAAAATATTAAATACAATAACAGGAGAAAATGTGTACAAATGTAGGATACCATATATAGGGTATAATCCAAAGCCCACAATAAGCAGATACTAATTTATCTAGTGATTTATGAAAATATATTAACAGAACTAGAGGAAAAAAGCCCAATTTGCTTACCAGAGGCTAATGGAAAAACTGTCTTTGGTGAATGCTTAAAGTTGGCACCAAAAGAGTACATTGCTTCTGCATTGCTCTTATTCAGAGTGGTAGTGAAATTATTATTTTAGATCAAAGGTATAAAAAGATACATTCTGTAAATAATTTTAAGCAATTTATTAGCACATGGGTAAACTAAATATTCTCTAAAATGAAAAAGTAGAGGGTGTCCTAAAATATACCAATCAATCAGAACAGGAAATGGTAAAGAGTGAGGGGCAAAAAAGCTAAAGAGGCAAATGGACTATAGTCAAATCCCTCCAACTTTGCTAATAAAATTTAGAAATTCCAAAGAGCAATGTGAAACTTTCAGGGTAATACAGACATTTACAAAATTTGGAGAATCTCAAACATTACAGTTGTGCAGGACTATGGAAATAAAATGAAATAAAGCTCCAAATGTTAATGGAAATGAGAGAGCATTATTAAAACAAATTCTAGCTACGATAAGAAACTCCTGGAGTTCACACTGAATCTTCAAAGCATTTAAGTCTGCTCTCTAGACCCCTAATTGATGCTTTTAATTTATTTTTTGATGGTGAAGATTTTCAAGTATAAATGAATGAAACATCATTATTGGGTAAATAGAGGGCTGAACATAATTTGCATAGGCAAACTTTTCTTTTGGGATTCTGGTTAAGGAGATAGGTAACATTGTTTAATCTTTTAGCTAATTCCATGTATAGGGACTAAACAGGTTTATTAAGGATGGAGAATTAGCAGATGTTGGAGGAGCATTGAAAATAGTGTATTCGGAAAAAATAAAATTCTGTTCTTGTTAGACTTGGAAAAGGTGTTTGAGAGGGTTGAATGGGAGTACAGATGAGAAATTTGGGGCGGGGGGAGGGAAAGGGAGATGGGCTACTTAGATGAATTGAGGCTTTGTAGAAAAGCTAGACTTCATGGCTTTATCTATGAAAAAAAATCATCTGCATAAGGGAACCAGACAAGGCTGTACATTATCTCTATTATTATTTGCTATGATGATAGTCATTTGCCCAAAAAATTAGAGATAATTAGTTAATTAAATGAGTAGATGTGGGAAAAGACAGCCAAAAACAGTTCTGTAGGCTTACAATAATGTTATTTGTATTTGTGCCAAGAACATCATTGCAGGAGACTGACAGTTCTGGAAATTCATGTTTGAAGCTACCGATGAAAGGTTCAAGATGCTGGTATTTAAATATTATGAAGCCGGAAAGGTAGCATTTACATAGGAAATAAATTCAAATAGAAGCATAAAAGGATTCTCTTTTTCACATAGCGCATGGTGTTTCAGAGCGGGGAGATCCTTGTCATTGTGACATTAATTCATCAGATTAGGAAAGGAGGAAGATGAAAACAAGACAAATGCTTTAAGATCAGATCCTCAGCTTTTGTAAATCAATGTAGCTCAGTTGATTACAGTGAAGCTATCCCAATCAGCATCCACTTTGGGTCAGGCCTTCAGGTATATCTCTTGTAATATATATTCAGAGAAACTGAGATCAGTAACACTGATTTAAATGCGTACAATATTTTCTGAATAGTAAGGAAGGATTCTTGGGTCCAATGTGCTTTGAGGTCACTTAAATGGCGAATAAAAAGATGCATGGAAAGATAGGTTTGTAATCTTACTTTCTTGAAAAAAAAGAAGGAAGAAGAGAAAAATTAAAGTATATTAGTGCAAGCTGTTTAGCTACTACCATTGTCTGGTCGTATTCAGATTTTACCTCATAGCTATTCACATTTTGTACTCTGTTGTAAAAAAATTTTTTTTTTTGTTATCGAAAATTATTAAAAAATAAAACTAATACGGGGTGATGGGGGATGGGGAATGAGTGCATCAAACAGATCTAAAATACAGATGTTCCACTGCTATAACCAAAAGAGAGCCAAAGGGGCAGGTCCAGAACTGGTGTAAATTGTCCAATGAAGCCGACGTGCCCTGGATCAGGGCCCTGTTAACTAACCTCACATACTATGGTGTGGGTGAATACAAAAAACATGGATATCAATAGACGGACAAATACTTAAAGGAAAAGTTATTTGAAGGTATGTGTGTGCATACATGCATGTTTATATAGTGTTTGTTTAATTGTGTGCATAAACTGCTCAATTCATGCATTTATTTTGAATTTATTTTCCAATCAGAAAGCTTCTGTACTTTTTCTTCTGTACTTATTTCATGATATATATTATTTCTGGTAACCTAGTCAAAACCAAATATTCTTCTTCTTTAAAAAAGGAAATTTATACCATCATAGATGATGATAAATCATGAATTTCTTTTCATTTACTAAATGTCTGTCTTTATTATAGTACTATGAAGAAGTACCATAGTGTTTAGTATGGTACATATTCCTAGAATATGGAACATCTGCTCTGTTTTAGATCATTAATAGTGACTGACTGTAAACACAGCCTAACAGGTTGGACTGCCCCTCTAAGGACTATCGGGTTGGGGCAAACTAGCCCTGCTCATTTATCAGATCCAGCTGGGAAGGGCTCTGGCATTGACTCACTAAAAGGGCAAAGGGGGCTCTGGTGAATGGGGGCTGAAGGAGGGAGGTTGGATCCTGGGACTAGCTGAGAGGGGAGTGGAGTAAAAGGCCTCTAGGTGTAGGCAGCCTGCCCTGATCATGAGTTTTGTCTGAATTAATATAAAGGCACCCTGGAAGAAGGACCTGAAAGACTGAGCGTGGCAATGAGTCCTTAATGCTCTGAGGAAAGACAGGCTAGCACTTCACACATAGATTACAAGATTTAAGTTCCCATCATATGTTGTAGCTACCTTTCAACTGACACACACAGTGTGCTCAATGCTCTCTTCTCAGTCTGGAACCTGAAAGTCAAAGTGAGACAGTGCGTGATGTCACATTAAATACTACTTTGAACCTATGGAAAATACTAGCAGGGGATTTGGGCTCATTGGCCCCACAGCATGACTTCAGCTGAAGGGATGCAGTTCCGTATAGCAAGTAGCATAAGGAAGTTTGTGAGTAGTGCCACCTCCCCAGCAGATAGCATTTAATGAAGCAGGACATATTACTTTATGCAAGTTAACACCTGGGAGACAGATTTATGTTATAAAAACTGGGAGGGTCAATAGGGAAGATTAATAGTGAGGCTTTAAGAGGGTAACTGCTCTGAGGAACAAGCCTGGAATATCATGGATAAATTAAGATCTTGACTCAGCAAGATAATACCTTGTTGAGTGACAGCAAAAACAAAACAACTGAAAAGATTTATATTGACCAAAAGAAATATTAGCTTTGAGCTAAAGGAATAAAAGTATTAGCAAAAAAGTAATGTAACTGGGGCTCAGTGACTAAACTCTAACACAATTCAGTAGAGTAGACACAACTTGGAGGTAATGAGTGAATTAATGTATCCAAGAGAGTTCTGTAGCCATGTTAGTGCAGTGACAGAAAGAAATATTAGGTTTTGAAAGGCTAAACAGATTTTTATTTGGATGTAAAAATAAACAAAGAGAAAAGGTAAAAAATGAGCAAATAAGAGTAGTAACATAACAGGAGGTGTTGAATGTCTAGTCTGTTGGTCTGCTATGTCATGGGGACAGCGAGCAGTGCATAGACTAGGAAAGAACTGTATGCTATTTACCATACTGTGGCCATGGCATTTATAAAGTGATTGGCTGCAGCCAATGTATAAACAAAAAGACTCTATGTACTGCCCACCAATCAGATTACTGAAAGCATTTCAAAGTGAAATGCTCCAGTTCATTAATTTAATGTTCTTTAACAGTGCACTTACGTTTAAAAATAGTTGAGCATGGTTAGAAGGAGAATTGAGTCCCTTTTCAAAGCAAGGATAAAAATGAAAGTATGTAGATTAGTATTACACCTGCTATAACTTCCACACTTTGTGTCGTTGGTGCCATGCCTTATTGCCCTGGTGATATGAAAATGTAGTAAGAAATGCATATTTTACTTAGGAAGTTATGGGAGGTCGCACATGCAATTACAATACTAAGTACTGTGATGCCTTCGCGTTCAGTCACCAGTGACAAGTTCACCATTCTTTCTGATCATTTAGTAAGTAGAGGAGCAGTTGCCCATCACCACATTCTGAGAGCTCCTGAAATTAAGGACTGGAAACATTTCAGAACATTCTGGCCAACCTCTTCTATGTCTCGGAGAAGAGATAGTAGTATGCCATGGCAAATAATATCAAATGCCACAGACAGATCCTGGAGGCTGTGTAGGCAACCTGCCTGAATCTATGGATAGCAGAAGATCATCCATCAACTCTGCCAATGCCCTCTGTTCCATTACCAGGAATGGACTCTGACTGAGAGATTTCCAGTATATTGTTGGTTGGTAAGCGTCTTTGGAAGAGGGCCTGTGTTATCTTATTGATTGATTGTCTTACTCAGAAATGGGAGACTTTAACAGGATTGTAATTTGCAAGATCTGCAGGGCTGGATCCTCAGCTGGTGCCTATTGACATAGCTCCACTGACTTCAAGTTCTGTCTGAAACCCACAGGAGTCAGAACATTCAGAATTAAGATTTGCACACTCTAATTTCTGCCCCTTTTGTGGGCACTATGATATAGTGTGGTGGTTATTACAATCCTTCAGGTACCTGTAGAAGTAATTAATTTAACCGTGTTACTCCCTGTTTATGAGCCAAATTACTTACCTTTCCAGGCAGAATTGTAGCTTTTAGGCTGGAATTTTTAAGGGAGCTATTCCCATTGGAATGAGACTGCTCTTGGGAGCTGGGCACCTAGCTCACTTATTGTCCTTTGGAGAATCCAACCGTGGAGCCAGGCTCACCAGCTTCATGACGTCCACATTAATGGCCACAAGTGAACGGAAACATGCCAAAGTGGCCAGTGGAGAACTGATCCTGCACATGAGACCCCTCTACTGATGCAGCTGGCTCCTGCTCCTCTTAACTCCAGTGTGAAGTGGAGGCCATGGTAGGACAGAAACTTCCTGGTCCTTCACTGCTTGAAGATAATCATGGGTATCAGAGCCATTCCTCAGGAAGCCAGCGGCTAAGGGAGCTAACAGCACCCCCTTCACACACATCTATATCGGAGAGGAGAATTCATCCCTTAATTGTGATTGCTGTAGTCAGCTCCTAAGGGCTTCGAAGCCCAGTCCTGAAAAGATTTTGCTGCAAACACCATGTTCCTGGTTATGGTTTTAATCCAGGCATAATGTTGGAAGACCCAACTTTGTGATCTTTTGGTTTTATTACAATTTATTGGTCTTTACCAGCTCCCATGTTAACTGATACCTCTAGACACACAGATTCCAAAGTAGTCTCATTTACGGGTGGTAGACTCGGCTTTCTTCATGATGCATGCCAAATGTTCAGTAAAATAAAGCTGCACCAAAAAAGAAATACTTGCATATGAAAACTTTGCCAATTTAAGTCAGAACCATCCTCTTCGAAAAGCCTATCTGCCATTGTTTCCCTTACTAAGGTAAAATACAGGTGGTGTCTCTGCTTGGCAGTTGTTTTCCCCAGCTTCAATGTTCAGATAGTCTTCAATATTGACTCTGCTTTTATTTAGCTCTGTTCTTCAAACATACTTTTATACAACCACCTCTACCCCACACCCTCCATACTCCCCCCTCCCCTCCACACATACCCTAGACCACAACTGGGAAGCCAAGAGACATTTTGAAGGCCTTTGATTAACAGATGACCAGTGTTCTGTGATTTCTAATCTTGCCTTACAGAAGTATTTGACAAAGAGCCATTTAAAGGTTTCCTGTTTTTTCCCATTTACAAGCAACATTCTCACAAACTTTATATCTTTCAATGTTTCCCCTCAGAGTTTTGTTTGACTGTAGCTCACTCAATGTTTTTTGACCAGACTTACTATGGGGCCCCTTTTATAGTTTTCCAGGGAGTCCCTTCCCATGGCCATGGTCTGTCTTTGAACTTCAGAGTTCACATCATCCTGCTATGTAAGGGAAAAAACATATCTCTGCCTCTACAATAGGCAGAATCCACAGAGGCAAACACTAAGAAGATTTCTTAGAGTTGTCTTAAACAATATATAGTTTCATGTCTGATGCTAAAGTTTAAGGGTCATGTGTTGTTCCCATTATCAGTCTCTTTTATGAGGATTTATTTCTTTGCTTTTTAGTTTGCTTTGGGCTAAAACTTGGTATCTGTGTAATCTCAGCCTGGGGGCACATCTTTCTTCCTCTCCCTATTGCTTCACAGCAGTTTCTTTTCTCTTTTTGTTGGTGTTGGAATAAAGCATAACAAATATTTGTAATTCCCCAATGTATCCCTTTAATTAAACATTTAATTATTTCCCAAAGGCCCCTCTTCTCTATTCTGGCCATCCAAAGGAGATTTACATTTGGTTTAAATTCCATTACAGTTGCTGTAAGGCTCCTGTAGACTGCCAGAACAGTGTGAGGTGTGAGAGTCAGGCCCCTTAACTTTGCTTGTACCTCTTAGGAGAATAGAAAGGGCAGGCTAGCAAAGCAACTTAAGATGTTGGCAGGGTTGTTTTTTGTAATTATAAATAATTTTTGATCCATAATGTTGGATGTTACTGGGCCACATGCTTCCTTCACTGCATTATGCACAGTGTAATCCCACGCTAGGGCCAAATCTCAGGAGGAGAGGCATATCAGGAGCTCAGCTGCTTTTATACCTGCAGTCCCAGATGCAGGTGAGACCCCACTGCTACCACCCACTGGAGGTGGGTTCTTGGGATCAAGGCTGCGGGACAGTTATGCTCAAGGGTGTGCTGCTCTTGGGTTGGAGAAGAAATCTGCCCCGAAGGGGTGGTGATTGGACAAGCAGTAAATTCCCCCCATCCATGTTGCAGAGGGGATGTTTCCAGTGCCCTGTTCTGTCTGCCTGGCACTATGCCTATAGCACACAGAGGACTGAATTGAGCCTGGAGTTTTCAGCTGGAGTGTCCCGCTCAACATGAGGGAATCTCCAATGGGCCTGGAGCTAACAGAGCCATCTTAAATGCTAGCCTTCCTGCAGGTGCATGCTGCAGATTGTGGGGAAGTGGTGGTGGAGATAGTTAGACACGATGCAGTCTGGTCATGACCCGTCCTTGGGCAGCTTGGTCCAGGACTGATGCAGAATCAGGCAGCCATAGTTCAGCTAACTGACCACTTTCCCCCTTCTCCATATAGTTCTGCTGTGTCCTGCACAGAAAATCTTTATTTAAAAAAATACAAAAATTCTCCACCTTGTTTCCTTGAAATTAAAGTGGCACTGTCTGCATTGTTCATGGACGCTCTGTGGGATGGGTCTGCTACAGTACGGAAAGTGCAAGTTAACAGAGCTATTCTCAGAGCTGCGTTGACGTCACTGATAATGCTGGGGACACAAACAATTAGTTGGATGAGAACCATGCTGGTTTGTGCTCCATTAGAAATAAAGGAAGTTAAAGAAATCAATGTCTGATAAATAGGAAAGGAGCAAATTGGCAGAAAAGGCATTTTGTGCTCAACTATCTAAGAGGATATTGTGAGCATTAGACAGTAAACAAAATAAATTAAAATTATAAAAATGTATCTAAGAGTCTCCCTTTAGCTTGAGCTACTTTATATTTTCAGAAAGCAAACCTTTTAGCTGCTTTGTGTGTGCTGTGCAGTGGTACAGTATATTATGTCAACCAACTTCAAATGCTCAGATCTGAGAGATGGATTTATCTCCCTATGTTTTAACTAGTTTTTCTCCTTTGGAAGATGAGCTGTTTATATAGGGATCTCCAAATGTGTAAAAGGAGAATGGGTTAAAATTCCAGTGTTTTAATGTAGGCTCTGATCCTGCAAACACTTAAAACATGAACGTATTATTCCATTGGGACCTTAGAGTGCGTGCTGTCTGCCACAGGGACTGTCTCTTGCTCTTTGTGCAATGCCCCACCCAAAGGTGCCTGATCTCTGACAGGGTCTTTAGGTACGACTGTTACTATCAGTAATACTTCGAATTGTCTTAACAGTGGAACAAATGCTTCTGAAATAAAGTTTAAACTCTATTTTTTCCCCACAGTCTTACTGGGTTTTTTATGTCTCTTGTAGTTTGGAGAATGAAATACACAAGTCACAGTTGCTTTCAGGTTGTCATAAGCTAGCACAGTGCTGCAATAGAAGGCCTTGTTGTACATTTGGATTTTTTAAAACATGGAAATATTTCTATAGTTCATAGCATTTGTAAAAGCTATTTTTAAAATAAATTATGGGTCAAATTTGAATGGATCCTGTCCCTTTAAGAACAAACCTTTCGTTTTCTGTGTAAAATTAATCACTGTTTTCTACTATTTAAAAGCTCTGGCTGAGCCGATCAAATCATATAATTTGATCTTTTTTTTTGCAATGAAGAGCAATCTAAATGAATGGATAGTTTTAGGGGAGAAGGCTGGCTAGACTCTCATATCAGTGTTATCTTGTATTCATTTCATATTCCTCTCTCAGTATCACAATGAAACTACTTCATTGTGTTGTTTCCATGTAGCGCCTTTTTGCTTTTTTGCAATTCTAATTCCTGCTTGCTATTGTATTACAAAAGAATCTAGGAACCAGTGTATTTGCATGAAGGGCATTTTAAATTCTAATGTCAGGGGTCATTAATCATTTTTGTTGTTATACCTATGAAGCACAATTTTGACATACAGGAGAGATTGCTGGAAAGGAATCCATTTTGGAAATATTATTTCCAATTAATTTTTCACTTTCCATGAGTTGTAAGAATACAAATTAAAAAGAATCCAGTGTCACAATAATTTACATATATTTGAATTTTTGGCAGTTGTTACCCATAGTATTTGTTTTGAAAACTGATGATATTAACATTTCCTATGACTTGGACTCCTTTCCTTTTTACAGTTAGTGTTCCTTCAAACTTTTCTCTTTATTTTTAGTAAAGTCTCCTAGGAAATACCTTTAAAACATTTTAACATCTAGTGTGACAAAGTTCCCCCTCTACCTTGGTGGGTCTTGCACTTATTGGCAGATTTGCTCGCCTTGGAGCTTCACAGCAGCCCTTAGTTAGGCCGTTTTCATGAACCCACAGTCCAGGTCAACTCCTCCTGTGTCTGACCAGGAGTGGGGAGGTTTGTGGGGAACCCGGGCCCACCCTCTACTCTGGGTTCCAGCCCAGGGCCCTGTGGAATGCAGCTGTCTAGAGTGCCTCCTGGAACAGCTGTGCGACAGCTACAACTCCCTAGGCTACTTCCCCATGGCCTCCTCCCAACCCCTTCTTTATCCTCACCATAGGCCCTTCCTCCTGGTGTCTGATGCTTGTACTCCTCAGTCCTGCAACAGTATGTGTTTTCACTCTCAGCAACTTGCGTCTCTTGTTCCCAGCTCCTTACATGCACACCACAAACTGAAGTGAACTCCTTTTTAAACCCATGTGCCCTGATTAGCCTGCCTTAATTGATTTTAGCAGCTTTTTGATTGCCTGCAGGTGTTCTAATCAGCCTGTCTCCTTTAATTGTCTCCAGAAGGTTCCTGATTGTTCTGGAACCTTCCCTGTTACCTTATCCAGGGAAAAGGGACCTACTTAACCTGGGGCTAATATATCTGCCTTCTATTAGTCTCCTGTAGCCATCTGGCCTGACCCTGTCACACTAGCTAAATCTGTAAATGTTTGCTTTGCATTAGATGTCTGATTTCCCTCTCCATCAAGACAGCAATATATTTGTCCTCAAACTAAATTAGATGTTAATTAGTTAATGGATGAAAAGAGCTATGTAAGTGCTAAATATTATTATTTACTATTATTATTAACAACAACAAAGTCACTGGGATCAATTTGCTACCGCCATTAATGGTAATAGATTCGAATGTTTGAGTTATTTAAACCTAATTAAATACATGCTTCTGCTGTTCTCAGGAAAGAACCAGGGTGACCTTAAATCCCTCCACTGTAAGTTTCAACCAGATACTGCAGGGTCCTCCCACACACTGCTGCTAAATGTTATCCTGTCTTCAGTTGCACTTATTTGTCTTCTCAGTTAAACTGTTGATGGCTCTGGCTCTTAAGTGGATGAATGACAATTTCCTCTTGAACTTTGTGTTCCTCTGATGTATCACAGTGTTATGACTAGAGAACAAGTTTCAGTAGAATATTCTGATCCTCAACTTAAATTAAGTTGTTTGTGCCAAACTTTGAACCTGCATTTCGCTCTCTCCTGGCTCTCACCATTTCTTAAGATAAGCCAGGACAATATGTATCACATTGGTCTTCTGAGATGCAGGGTTCTCTCTCTCTCAGAGCAGTTAGTACCCTTTTTTTCCCCCTGGAACTGAAGACCATTAACTAGCTTGCTCTCTGTAAATGATTCAGGTAGGTGAACATATTCCAAGCTATAATGGTTCCTTTCATTCCAGATTAAATGAAAACCCAAAAGTTTTTGTTTTAAAGATCACAGAGGAGGAATTGTCATCATAACTGTCAATATGTGGGAAACCTGATAAGTAATAAGATAAATAGCTATAATGTTGGCAAATGGAAAAGTAATATATTAAGCATTCTGTAATCTTAGTTGTGAATGAAAATTCCCAGTGTACCATTTAAGTCATATCCATAATCCTGAATACTATGAAATACAAGATTGCTATAAATACAAATGCCAAAAGATAACTGATTGGAACAGGTGGGCAGTCAGACAGGATTTTTTTTTATCAAAATACATAGATTATTTTCTCTCTCTCAATGTTTCATTTTAGAAAAGAGTAGTATCTTGATGTAGCTGGATAATTCTTAATTTCTGGCATATGCAGTAAAAAAATCAGGCATTTTTTCTTTATATTTAGGTGTTACTAATACTTCATTGAGTAGACAAGAACTTAACATCTAGTTCCCTTTATTTACTGGCAGACTTTGCACTGACAGGAATGAGAAATACTGGAATTAAATATTGAAACTTAGTTTTGCTCTCATTAGTTTTCAGCATCTGTGAAGAGTGGAAAGTGCAAAAGTTTCACTCCATAGAGAGCTGGCTATAGATATAAGGGGATTATATAGGGAGGGGACGAATCATAAACCAGACTTGTGAGGAGTCCTTTAAGCACCCAAAAACAGATTTATATATAAAAACTTTAGAAAATTTTCATGTGAATACCTTGTAAATAAAACAGGAGTTCTTTATATTTAGTCTAAGTGGTTTTTTTTGTATTACTTTTTTAATCAGAAACACTAATAGCCTCTAATAGTATTTAGCAAAAGCTCTGCTTCAGCATGTGGTGCAGTAACCTGACAGGTAGCGTAGCAGAGTTGCTATTTGGTAGCTGCCCCCTTGTGGCCAAAGGTTTCTGGAGGGGCCCTCCTTCTGATTCCGCTCTTGGAGACTCTTGGGAGCACCATGTAGGCTTTCTGATGGCTCTCGCCATCTCTCCCCTAAAACTGGGCCTGTAGCCCAAAGTAATTCAAAATGGTCCTCAGTATCCCAAACATGGAATGTAGTGGGAGGTGAGGTCTGCAGCGTTGATCTCAAGAACCAAGGGCATGTCTAGTACACTTGAAAGGTACTGCCTCCACAAGGGGCAGGCCTGACACCAGCACCTGTGAGGGAGAGGAAGGAGTGATCACCGACTGCACTGGTGGCACCATGCAACAAGAAGGACTTGACGGTACCAACTCTTAACCAACCTAAGCCTGCACCATCTGCTCTCCTATGGGCAGAAGTCCTTCTCACTCACCATCCTCTAGACCTTATACCATCCTTGAGGACCTTGCTGTTTATGCTGACCTGGAGTTGCTGATACTCTTGGAGCTGGTGACCGGAGAGGTGCATACCTGTTGTTGCACTATTCACCGATCTGTCCACTAGCCGTAGTGTTGTGTTACCTACACCAGTAATGTGTTATTCACCGGTTCAGACTACTGGTCCTCTTACCACTGAATGGTAGCAATGGCTCTACCTGTAGAAACAGGGAGGCTTGTGTGTAGGGATAGCTTTCATTTCCCTTCAATCCACAAAGAAGCTAATAACAGCCTTCATCCTACTGGACTAAGGAGCATACCTCAAGAACCATGTGACTCAAGGCTCTTGGACCCATCAAGAATCCAGAGTATGTTTCAAGGAATTTGGACCTGCTGCCTCTGCCTACCCATGGGTCATCCCCTGTAACCCCAGTACCTCTCTGGGCCCTATGCCAGGCACTGCAGCCTGGGACTTGCCAGCCTGGAGCCTCCCTGCTCTTCTGGCCCTTCTCCTGCCCTGCTTCCCTTCTAGTACCTTCCTGCAGGCAGCTGGGCTCTGCTCCCTCTCAGACCAGAGAGAGCCTAACAGCTCCTGGCTCGCTGCCCACTTATAAAGGCCAGCTGAGCCCTAATTGGGGCATGGCCCCAGCTGAGCCTACTTCCCTACTCAGCCTGGGCTGCTTGCCCCAGCCACAGCCCTCTCCTGGGCCATTCTAAGCCCCTCAGGGCAGGAGCGGGTGCCTACCCTGCTATAAGAAAAGGAGTACTTGTGGCACCTAGGAACTCTTTGCAGGATAGACAGAGAGAAAGTGTTCAACCTACTGCCCCTGTGAAGCTCAAGGGCATAATTCCAGAGTGGACCTGTTCCTGGTGCAGTGCTCGGAGCCACTAGTATGTGCCTTCCCCCATCCCTTTCTTACCTTGGGTCTTCAACAAGATGAAACAAGACATTGACAAAAAGAAAAGGAGGACTTGTGGCACCTTGGAGACTAACACATTTATTTGAGCATAAGCTTTCGTGAGCTACAGCTCACTTCATCGGATGCATTCAGCGGAAAATGCATAGCTCATCTTAAGTGATCACTCTCCTTACAGTGTGTATGATAAAACCCATTGTTTCATGTTCTCTGTGTGTGTCTATAAATCTCCCCACTGTATTTTCCACTGAATGCATCTGATGAAGTGAGCTGTAGCTCACGAAAGCTTATGCTCAAATAAATTTGTTAGTCTCTAAGGTGCCACAAGTCCTCCTGTTCTTTTTGCGAATACAGACTAACACAGCTGCTACACTAAAAGACATTGACAGTAATTCTAGTGGTGCCTTGATGGCTGAAAAAGCTATGGTTCACCATCATCCTTCAGTTGATCCATAGTGAATAGTCATAGCGCCATGCATTTCTAAGAACTCCAGTTACTATAAAGGTAAGTAACCTTCCTTTCTCTTCAAATAAATGTTCAGCAAGAATAAACCCATTAAATCATACTAGTACTTAACTTTTATTCTTCCTGTTGCAGAAAGCTCTTCTCAGAAGGTAGATTTGCTGTCATGGGGCTTGACTGATAATAGGTGGTTTTCTCTTAAGGAACTCTCTTGCTGATTATGACTTTTTCTTTTCCTAGTAACTAATTGCAGAATTACCTTCTTAAAGGAAAAATGGATAAGAAGTATGTCCCCTCTCTTTATTTCTCCTAAGTGTCCAGCCTTTTCTGACTCTTCCATTTCAAACAAGTTTTGGAATCAATTATGGAAACTATTAAATAATTACACATGGTGGGTTTTCAAAAGCACCTAGGTGACTTAGGATATGTGCTCCTAAATCATTTAGGCATCTTGAAAAATCCAACCGTACATCTTTACTATATAAAAACCAGATCCAGAGCCCACTGAAATCAGATCTTAAAAGAATAAAAAGTAACCTCTTGACATACACTTGAAAGTACTTAAGATGAAAATAATTTTTTTTTTTATCTACTGGTGATTTTCAGAGTTTTTATCTACATCCAAGCTCGTCAGAGCTGCTTTAGACGTCACACAATCCAGTACTGCCTAAGGAAATTTTATCAGTATCAGGATAAAGTTAACAGGAAGAATCAAGCAATTTATTTCCTTCAAGGTAAGATCAGCATATCTGACTAGGTATTATTATATTACTTTGCATAGCAAAATTTCAAAGTTAATTTAGGACAAAGACTTTACTTCAGATATTCTCAAAATTCATGAGAAGAGATGATTAAATTCCAGATTCCAATATAAATTAGCTTCTAAACATAGAGATTTTCAGTCTGAAGGGTAGCAAATGATTTTTCTTTTAGAAGAGCACTGTAGTTCACAGTACTAACTCGTTGACACCAAAGGTCTTGTTGCATCCATTTCTGGAAATAGATGTCATACTGGAAAGGTCTGATTCCTTGTATTAATAGCTTGGAACTTTGTCCATAAGTCTTTTTGGCTGTGTTTAAAGGTTCATAATATCGTGATATCCTCCCTCCACCCCCCGCCTTGAACTTAATAAAAAATACAGTAAAGAAATGCTATGCCTTTCTTTTCTTAAAGTATTTATGATTTTTGGCAAGTGCATTATTTTGTGTCGATGTCTGTAAGTCATGTAGAGAAGAGGTGAATGGTTGTAGATGACATTTTTTGTATAAGTCCATTCTAATAAGAAGGTCCTTTAGGGACAGAAAAATCAACTAATTCCAAATGGATTTGTTTTTTGCCTTAAGGCCGAAAAGTCCTATGGGTCTTGCGTCTCTTAGTGCTGTCATAAATAATTTTACCGCACTGTGACAGCTGCCTGAACAGAATGCAGAGCAACTATGTATTTTGAAATCTTTAAAATGACTTGGCGTTGTTTTCATAACTTCTCAGAATGCTATAAACATTCTCAATACACTGTGTGTGTGTGTGTGTCTTGTGGGTTATTTTTTAAAGTCTAACTCTGTTGGCAGTTCTTTGTTCTTTTGGACTGTTTTGGTAGATATAGTTTAGTATTACAAAAAGAAAAGGAGTACTTGTGGCACCTTAGAGACTAACAAATTTATTAGAGCATAAGCTTTCGTGAGCTACAGCTCACTTCATCGGATGCATCCGATGAAGTGAGCTGTAGCTCACGAAAGCTTATGCTCTAATAAATTTGTTAGTCTCTAAGGTGCCACAAGTACTCCTTTTCTTTTTGCAAATACAGACTAACACGGCTGCTACTCTGAAACCTGTGATTTAGTATTACAGTTTACCAAAAAGATTAATAGTGATTGGACATCTAACATAGTGGATGCCAGTGAAAATGAGGTAGGATCAGAAGTTAAAATAGGGAAAGAACAAGTTAAAAATTACTTAGACAAGTTAGATGTCTTCAAGTCACCATGGCCTGATGAAATACATCCTAGAATACTCCAGGAGGTGACTGAGGAGATAGCTGAGCCATTAGTGATTATCTTCTAAAAGTCCTGGAAAATGGGAGAGATTCCAGAGGACTGGAAAGGGGTGAATATAGTGCCCATCTATAAAAAGGGAAAAAAGGACAATCTCAGGAATTAGACTAGTCAGCGCAATTTTAGTATCCAGAAAGATAATGGAGCAAATAATTAAGCAATCCATTTGCAAACACCTAGAAGATAAGGTGATAAGTGACAGTCAGCATGAATTTCTCAAGAACAAATCATGCCAAGCCAACCTAATATCTTTCTTTGACAGGGTAACAAGCCTGGTGGATAGGGTGGAAGCAGTAGATGTGGTATATCTTAACTTTAGTAAGGCTTTTGATACTGGCTCGCATGACCTTCTCATAAACTAGGGAAATATAACGTAAATGAAGCCACTATAAAGTGGGGGTGCATAACCGGTTGGAAAACTGTTCCCAGAGAGCAGTTATCAGTGGTTCACAGTCAAGCTGGAAGGGCATATCATATGAGGTGCTGCAGGGATCAGTTCTGGGTCTGATTCTGTTCAATATCTTCATCAGTGACTTAGATAATGGCATAGAGAGTACACTTATAAAGTTTGTGGACGATACCAAGCTGGGAGGGGTTGCAAGTGCTTTGGAGGATGGGGTCAGTTTTGTTCAACATTTTTATTAATGATCTGGATGATGGGATGGATTGCACCCTCAGCAAGTTCACGGATGACACTAAACTGGGGGGAGAGGTAGATACACTGGAGGGGAGGGATAGGGTCCAGAGTGACCCAGAGAAATTGGAGGATTGGGCCAAAAGAAATCTGATGAAGTTCAACAAGTCCTGCACTTAGGACAGAAGAATCCCATGCATCGCTACAGGCTGGGGACCGACTGGCTAAGCAGCAGTTCTGCAGGAAAGGATCTGGGGATTACAGTGGTTGAGAAGCTGGATATAAGTAGCAGCGTCCCCTTGTTGCCAATAAAGCTAACAGCATATTGGGCTGCATTAGTAGGAGCATTGCCAGCAGATCAAGGGAAGTGATTATTCCTCTCTATTCGGCACTGGTGAGGCCACATCTGGAGCACTGATTCCAGTTTTGGGCCCCCCACTACAGAAAGGATGTGGACAAATTGGAGAGAGTCCAGTGGAGGGCAACAAAGATGATCAGGGGGCTGGGGCACATGACTTACAAAGAGAAGCTGAGGGAACTGGGCTTGTTTAGTCTGCAGAAGAGAAGAGTGAGGGGGAATTTGATAGCAGCCTTCAACTACCTAAAGGGGGGGTCCAAAGAGGATGGAGTGGTGGCAGATGACAGAACAAGGAACAACAGTCTCAAGTTGCAGTGGGAGAGGTCTAGGTTGGATATTAGGAAACACTATTTCACTAGGAGGGTGGCAAAGCACTGGAATAGATTACCTAAGGAGGTGGTGGAATCTCCATCCTTAGAGGTTTTTAAGGCCCAGCTTGACAAAGCCCTGGCTCGAATGATTTAGTTGGGGTTGGTCCTGCTTTGAATGGGAGTTGGACTAGATGACCTCCTGACTCTCTTCCATTACCCTAATCTTGTAAGATTCTATGATTGAAATTCAAAATGGTCTGGACATACTGGAGAAATGGTCTGAAGTAAATAGGATGAAATTCAATAAGGACAAATGCAAAATACTCCACTTAGGAAGAAACAATCAGTTGCAGTCATTTCCCATTTTGTATATGTGCCTAGGAAGAAGTACTGCAGAAAGGGATCTGGGGGTTATAGAGTATCACAAGCTAAATAAGAGTCAAGAGGGCAACACTGTTGCAAAAAAAAAAAAATCAAACACCATTCTGGGATGTATTAGCAGAAGTGTCGTAAGCACGATATGAGACATAATTCTGCTCCACTTTGTTCTGATTAGGCCTCAACTGGATTATTGTGCCCAGTTGTGGGTGCCACATTTCAGGGAAGATGTGGACAAATTGGAGAAAGTCCAGAGACGAGCAACAAAAGTTATTAAAGATCTAGAAAACATGACCTATGAGGGAAGATAGAAAAAATTGGGTTTGTTTAATCTGGAGAAGAGAAGACCGGGGTGGGGGAACATGATAATAGTTTAAGTACATAAAAGGTTGTTACAAGGAGGAGGGAGAAAAATTATTTTCCTTAACCTCTGAGGATAGGATGTGAAGCAATGGGATTAAGTTGCAGCAAGGCAGTTTAGGTTGGACATTAGGCAAAACTTCCTGTCATGGTGGTTAAGCACTGGAATAAATTGCCTAGGGAGGTTGTGCAATCTCCACCACTGGAAATTTTTAAGAGACTATTAGACAAACACCTGTTAGGGATGGTCTAGATAATCCTTAGTCCTGCCATGAATGCAGGGGACAGGACTAGATGACCTCTCGAGGTCCCTTCCAGTCCTACAATTCTATGATTACATTTTTAAAATAGATTTGGATTTTCCTTCCACAAAATCCAAGAGGTTAGTCAACTGTGTGTGTGTGTGTGTGTGTGTGATTTTAAAACAAAAATATTGCTCCATCATGCTGATCACATCTCAGATGAATTACCAGATTTTTTTTTTGTTGTCATCCCTGCTATTCTACCACGTTCTTCTGTATGGTTTTGTCATTCTACTTTATCCTGTCCTGTTGGAAATTAGATTATATGCCCTTCATCTCAGGGTCATATTTTTTATCCATACAGTGAGATGTATCATACTTGGGGGCACTGTAAAATAAGTGACCTGTCTGGTAACTTGTATATCCCTTTAAAGTAGGCTTCTTACTAAGTGTAGTGGGTTTATGGTTGTCCATCCCCGTCAGGCTCGGAGGGAGGCGACTCTGCCTCACTGCATCACAGCAGTCAAAGTCTATCAGCATGGGGATTAGCACATCACTAGTCTACAGCCCTGGCCTTTTGGGTGGGGCCTATCAACAATCTTTAGTCTAGTCTCCTGGCTAGGGCAGACAGCACATAGTCTGGTGCTCTGGGCCCTGGGGAGCAGGGAGCAGCCTTTAGTCCAGCTTTCTGGGTAGGGCAGGTAGCAATCAACACAGTCAAGGCTCTCACCCTCTGGGCAAGGTAGAGATATAGGCAGTTTATGGCCCAGCTCTCAGGCTTGGGCAGACAAATACAGGCTGTTTGGCCTAAGGCAGGTAGGCTACTATCCCAGGGGTGGGGTTGGCAGCAGGGGATATGGAGACCCAGGCCCCATATCCTCCACCAGGTCTCAGCCCAAGGGAATCCCACCACTGGGTCAGCGTGGATCCTGCTGAAACACTCTGGCTCATGCTCTGGCAGCAAAACCAGACTAAAGTTTTGTTTCCCTGGGTTGCTTCCTACCGCAGTCTTGGGATAGAGCTCCATAGTCCAAGAGTCCTCAGTCTTCTCAGGGTACTCGTCAGATGGTAGTCCCAGCAGCTCCTCAGCGTCCTTCCCCAGGGGCAGGTGTTGACAAAGCTTGGTCTCTGCTTCAGGGGCTAGCAGCAAGGAGGAGGTGTCCAACTCCTCTAGATCTCTCCCAACTGAGCTGGAGGCTTCGCCTTTTATACTTCCTGTCCTGCCTCTGAGCTTCTGGTGCAAGGGGCAGGCCTGGCCTTGCTCCCTCCACCAGGGGGCAGAGAGTGGTCCCTTCCCCTCAGGCTCGGAGAAAGGCCGTTCTGCCTCATTAAACTACCTCTTTATTTATATAAGTTTACCAGCCCATGCCCATTTGTACATTATTCATAAAACAAGAATGCACATGCAGCCACATAACCCGAAGAAAATAACTAGAGGGAAAGGAGACACTGGTTTTTAGTAGATGGAGTCTTTTAAACGTGGCTCTGTTACATTCGTGTGTATGGATGATCCAAATGATCCTAATTTCTGAAAATTATACGCCTGATCCAACACCCATTGGAGGCCTTCCATTTACGGCATTTGGCTTGAGGTCAGGTCCTGTGTGTACTATAGTTGGCTGTTGGTAGTTAGTGTTGTATTGCTCTGATAATAACTTGGCTGTGATGCAGCAAAACTTTCTCCTTGGAGGGCCATCAGCTATGGAATTAGTACTCAGGTTGAGCCCAAATTCTGGAGCCTTTGTACTGTGATGAAGGGCTCTTCTCCCTTGGTAGGCATTTCCATTATATCCAAGCTTTGGAATAGCTCTGGCAGTTTGGTCTTGGGGTAAACCTTCCTAGTTCTAACTACTTCTATTCAAGTCAGAAGTTTCAGAGCATGAAGGACTGGAGAAGAGCTAACTTCTTCTTGGGAAGGGCTGTTGATGTCCTTTAATTTAGATAATGCTATTTAAGTGATGGGAACTTCAGAAATATATATAACAATGAATGATTGAAATGCAACAAACATTTTATTTGGATATGTGTGATGACATATTACATGTTTTAATGCCTTGAGTTTTTTCTTCCTTTTTTGTTACTCTTTCAAGCGCTGTGTTGTGGGTCACAGTGCAATGAAAGACTGTTCACCAGACATTCACAGAGTTAAATGGGTGTTACTTTTCTGGATCTGTGCCTAGGGCACATGGTTGGTGGGCAACCTAACAGCATGAAAGAAAGTCATTTAATGTCTGCATTTCATTTTTGTGTGCGTCAAGGATTAGATTTATCCTCAGAATAAAATGTTAAGCTACATTCCTGTAAAAGGTTTACTTCATTGGTCAGAAGATATTTACTATCTCCTGGGTCTCATTAAACATTTTGAAATGCATTTGTCTCTGCTTCTACTTGCCATATTTCTTTCATTACCATTTCCTAGGCTTGAAAATAAGATAGGAACGATAAAGGGGTTTTCAGTTTAATGGGATACTATACAAATAAGCAAGATTTGTTTTTTTGCATCTTTAAGTCATTTAATTAGAGATAAAATAAACGCATGATTAGTACCTTTAAAATGCAGTTAAATAGAGAGAAGGCACAGTGCTTGTGGAATCTGAGTATTTGAGCAAGAGCAATCACCGGTGTGGTTAAGTACACTTCAAACTAGAGACGCAAGGGGCCAATCGTGGTTTCTACAGCATTCCCAAGCTTCTTAGAAGGAAGGCCCAGAGTATTAGCTATTCAGTGGTGTCGAATGTTACTGTCAGAACTGAAACCTGTGCTTTGGCAAGGGGGCTGTATTAGTAAGAATATTGGGGGTGGGGAAGAACTTGATTCCAAATTGGTACCAGCATCTCCATTTCTAGTCCTTCAGGGTTACTTGCATTTCACCACGGAATACTTACTCCTTAGTTGAAGCTCATCTAGCAACCTATTTATCAGGGTTTTTCGTCTTGAACTTCAAAGCTGCTGGGAAGCACTGTGAATAATTGATATGATTTTATTACTCATTGCTCCCATTGCATAAAGAGAAACATTTATCGTTTATAGTTTACTTTCCTGTGTATTGAGAGAGAGCTGGCTTCAGGCATCCAACAATTAACAGCATGCAGGGGCCACCATTTCTAAGAAGGTTTCTCTTCCTGACTAGTTTGGCGGGCCTCTGTCTTTAATTAACAGGACATTAAACATTGGGTTCAGTGCTACTGCCATTATAATGTACGTAAAACCTCACCAATGGGCAAAATTCTTACCTGCCTTCAGACCATGGCAGTAAGTGAAATTACACCAGGGATTAACCTGACTTGCTATTTTCCTGAAGTGCAAAGGAAAACAATATTGCTGTACTATTTCACTGGGAAACTGTAAACTGCTGCTCTCTTCCTGCAGTTCTTTAGAGGCTATTAGGGTTAGACATCACAAGCCTCCACAGTGGGAACTAGTGAATATTCAAGATTCAGCTGGTGTACAGACTGTGTGAGATGAAATGTAAAATAGGTCATTCTGAGTCTCCTTTTAAAATATATTAAAACTAGCTCTGATTTCAAATGGATGGATGTCAAAAAGGCCAGGAATTAGTTTTGCAGATCATCTTGAACCAAATCTATTGGGACTACACAGGGGCCAGTGCTGTGAAGATTTTGCAGTCTGCTGTGGTTTAGATCAGAATATTTTATTTTCCAGGGTACCATGTACAATTACAGATTTTTCTTGTCCTTTGAATAACTGGACAAAAGGGAGGCAAGATGGACTAGACGACAGGGCACCAGATGGGGAATCAGCTCTGGGTTCTCTTCCCAGGTCTGCTGTGTGACCTTTGGCACATAAATGTTCTGTGCCTCAGTCATTCATTCTGTAAAATGGGGATAATTATCCTCATGGACCTTCGTAAAGCACATTCCAATTGAGAAACTGTCTGTGCCATGTGGTGCTGTTTTGTTAAGTACTGGAATTCTTGAAGACTTTTGGAAGCAAATTGGATCTTTCATTAGCTGTTCTACTGACATCAGCAAATCAGGATTTCAGATCCTGGGCTCCTGGAATGATTTTCCACTCACTCATGATGCTGTATGTATTGTCTTAGACCAAAATTTCAAACGTCGTTCTGCCACATATAAAGAATCTGTTGGGGGAAGGAATGCAGGGAAAAGGCTTTCAAAAAAGGCTAATCCTGCACTGGGGAAGGTTAGTGGGAACCATAAAGTGCTTGAAAGATGCTGCTGGTGCAGATGCTTTGCTGGTTTCTTGGCACAATATCTGGTTTGATTTGGAAAGGTGCTGAGCATTCACGACCCCATTAAGTTACATCAATGTTACATATTGAATTAAGAGTGAGAACTTTACATATGCATGCTATGAAATGTCACTTAATGTTTGTTTGTGTGATCATGAGCAAGTCGCTGAACCTTTCTGTCTCAGTTTCTCTCTGTCAAATGTTCTGTTTAACTCATACATTTGTCATGAGGCTTAATCTGTTCCTGTGAGATATTTTGATAAACTAGATTAGGTCATGATGGTAGTTTTTAATTACTAAATATTTACAAGATAAACTTCCACAAGACTGATTCTTTTCGACTTTAATGTTAAGCATTTTTAAGGGGGATGCCTCACTTTTGATTTAGTTGGGGATTGGTCCTGCTTTGAGCAGGGGGTTGGACTAGATGACCTCCTGAGGTCCCTTCCCATCCTGATATTCTATGATTCTATGATTTTGTGGTCAACTAGTGGAATCCACCTGCTTTAGGAGTAAATACAATGATTCAGTAGTTAAATATATTTAACTCTGCTCTCACAAAAACACCACTCTGTATTCTGTCCTGCGCAGTTATTGAAGCATTTTGCTCGTGTGGCAAAGTAATAGATTCTAGAGTTTCACCTGTGTTAAAACGTTAATCTGTAAAGGAACAAAGCATAAGTTTGGAAATTGTGGTGTACTCCCTATCCACCGTCTGATGGACTCATAAGTAGCTTTGTAATGGCTTCAACAATGGGAAAGTCTGATTAATCAGAGAGAGGAAGCAGAATGAGCTTCATGAGCATGAAAGGGGAAAAATGAGATATCATTCTCAGTGCCTTTTATTTTTGCATTCTCAGTGCTGTTTCTCTTGCTGCTGCCCTAGTTTGTGTGTGAAGATTCCACAGCATGAGGAAAGATCTGCCAGGGGTGGGAGAGAAAGAGGTGCTTACAGTGATGGTGTATCCTTTGTTGTGATAGGTGGATTATACTGTATTGCCAGTGCATATAATGTAGTGACTAGGTACAGCAACTGAGAGTTTGTTTCGTTGCAATATACGAGTCAGTGTACTTAGATAATGTTCACTGACAAAAAAAAATCATTAGCACAGAGTTAAGAGTGTCTGGATGTATCTTCGCAAAAAAAAAAGGAGTACTTGTGGCACCTTAGAGACTAACAAATTTATTAGAGCATAAGCTTTCGTGAGCTACAGCTCACTTTATCGGATGCATTTGGTGGAAAAAAAAACAAAACAAAAAAAATACAAGGATGTATCTTGTGCCTTTCCAGGATGTCAAGTTCAACAAAACTCAAACTTCTGAAAACCAACAAATACACAACCTTAACTCTGCTCCCCTGGCAGAACTGGCGATAGCCACTAGGAATTATCTGCAAGCACTCCAGTAGCATTCACTATGTTAAGTGAAGCTGTACTGAACGGTGGGGGCATTAGTTGGAACAGCTTAATGTAACTGTGATGTGAGGAGATCTGGGAAATAGTCTGAGGAATGCTACAGGGCAGTGCTTGGATAGCAAGAGATATGGGACTGAGTCTCCTGTGTGTGTGACCAAAGGAAAGAAGTGCTAGAGAGATCCAGAATGCGTCATTTCAACCCCGAGTTGTATATGTTGTTTCAGTAGCAGGGCACAGAGGTGGTCTTGGCATGGAGATTGTCAGCAGTGAGGGGCACTATCAGGCTGATCTGTGTTCAGTGGTGAGGTCAGTGAAGATGAAAATTAGATGGAATCCTGTGAGAAAGGGTTGAGGGGTTGTAAAGTTTAACAAGTGTGGTGTTGTTTCTGGGCATAGAATCAGTGTTGGAGCGTAGAACTAGTGTAGATAGTTCCTGTATAGCTCAGTGCACCTAAGCCATTTAACTTTGCACAGCAGTTGTCATGTGCCCTATCCCCTGCGTGATCTGCACTGCTGCAAAGGCAGGGTGTGAGTGGGCATGCTATGGGCATACAGGATCATTGCTTAGAGGGCAGAATCAAAGTTGTGTTGGCATGTATCTTAACTCTGTATTTCCTAGTTTTCAGAGGTTTGAGCTTTGCAGAACTCAGCGTTCTAGAAGGCCATAAAATACCACCAGGCAACTTAAACTCCTCATTGATGAAGTTTTTCTGACAGCAAATTTCCTAGGTATGTTGTTGTTTTGTTTTTTTAAACAGAGAGAAATTTGTTGAAGGGGTTCATGGTCATTTAGACTGTAGTAGTTCTCATCTAGGTTAGCAGCTGATATGCTACTGTGACCAGGTAATAACAAAAAGCTCTAGCTTTTTATAGAGTGTTTTCATGGGTAGATCACAGAGAACTTCACATCATTATCCCCATGTTATAGATGGGGAAATTGAGGCACAGACAGATGAAGTGACTTGCCCAAGGTCACCCAGTAGGCCAGTGGCGGAGCCTGGAATAGTTCCAGTTCAGTGGTCTTTACATGGTTACTGTGTGGTTCATACATGTTCCTTGCCCTTTCTGTACATATTGTTACAGTGAAATGGGGATTAAGGTCACATTTTTTGAAATGTTTGAGTGTGTTGTCCCTAACATGGCTGGTGAGAGATCTCAGACATGGTCTATGGCCCAGAATCTAGACAGCTTCACTCCCAGGTGGTTACAGTAACTTTACAGGTGTGATAAGACTGGTGAGTCTGTCTTTCCACTTCCCTCCCACGCTGCGTCCTGCAATCTGTTGGGCCCTCCCACCCCTGCCAACAGTTCCAGTTCACCCTCCCCTTACCAGCCCTTTAAGTCATTAGTTAGCCCTGCTGAAGCCTTTAATACAGGAAAAGTTGCTCCTTGCTCTCGTCTGCTACTGCATACGTCTATCACAAGGGTCGTACACTTCTTTGGTAATGTAGCCTGAACTATGCACTGAGCTGAGCCTCCCACTCCACTCCATATCCCCGATGGGTCTCCCACCCTTGTTTCAGCCAGGTGTCCCCAGCAGCCTCAGGACCAACCCCCATGCATGCAAACTCTGGCCAGTGGTGATGTGTACCTTTATCTATTCATTTCCTGGATTTCAGATGTTTAAATGTACATTACCTTCAGCATCCTGGCAAGACATCAGCTCACATGGTGGGGCGGAGCAAGGAGAGGGGCTTGGATGCAGACAAAGTCCCCCTGATCCCAGCTCATACGGATTTCAGAGTAGCAGCCGTGTTAGTCTGTATTCGCAAAAAGAAAAGGAGTACTGGTGGCACCTTAGAGTCTCTAAGGTGCCACCAGTACTCCTTTTCTTTCAGCTCATACGGAGGGGTCAAACTTCAAAATTGCTAAATTTTTTCCAGGGGGGGCTGTATCTTGGGGAACCCTTCGTCAAATGACCCCAAAGTTGGGTCACTAATTATGCCCTGCACCTGCATGAGGCACACTGAATTTCAAGTCAATCTGATTAACTGTGCAGATTTTGGAGCAGTTAGCAGAGTGGCGCTTTAAACAGAAAGCTGGTCTAAATCTAAACTCTAGTAGACCTCGCGGCTCATTATAATGATGATGTGGGGGCTATAGAGAACCCTAAGAGAGCATGTGTGTTAATGATAGGCCTTAATGAGGATAAAAAGTGTCTCTGTGGGATGATGATTAGGACTTAAACTTTGGGACAGATAAAACAATAAGTGTGTGTGTTCATGTGTGTGAGAGAGATTTTAAAACTCTCTTTCCATTGACCTTTTTTAGACTGTCCTTGTCTAAGGCATTTCAAGATGAGGTATACTTTATAACAGTTCTGAAGTGTTATAGTCACATTGTCAAAAAGAAACTAGCAGATGCCTGCCTGTTTTTGACTATTTGATGTATCACCAGTGTTTACAATGAGCGAAAACTGTAAAATATAGTATGTTTTTGTCTACACTCATCTTATCTTTTAAGATAAGAAAATCAAGGGGGAAACTGTACTTCAAATATTCCCAAGCCAGTGAAGATGGACTTCAAGAAATCATATTGTTCTAGTGCACTTGTGAAATATTGGTATCCAGGCAGTGCCATTTTGATGCAACAGCATTTGAACAGTTTTATGATTCTCTTCATTTTATAGTTTTGTGTTTCTGGCTGCAGTATTGTAACTTATTTTGGAAGGAACCATAAGGGTTTACCATGCCAGGAGCAGACCTGTGCCTCCTTCCTTGTGCTCTCTGGCAAGTGAAAAGGCTTCTCCATGCACAAGCGTCACTCCTGGTTGCACTTGCATTTGTCACCGAGGGGCTAACTTTGTTAGAATCACTAATGGAGAAGCCCTTTCAGGCCGCTTAGGTTTGTTGTCTTACCAGAGTTTGACTTTATGGAAGAAATGTTGCCCCCCGCCCCACCCTCCAACCTGCTGCTGCTCCCTCTACTAGAAGCAAACAACATATGAACAAAAGGGAGGAATTGCTCAGTATAATATAGCTGGATCATAATGTTATCATCATTACACTATGAGCATCCTTTATATCCCAGATATTAACAGTTTGTTCTTCTTGTGTGAATACAATGCTATTTTCAGCATAGAATTCTGTGGCCTTCTTTCCAGATTGTCTTCAAATTCAGTATCATGTGTTTAGATATTTGGAAACTGAATTGAGCAGTGCCCTTTCATTAGAGTGTGACAATGGAGATGAGAGCAAATGATCCTATCATAATTCTTGTTTATCAATTAAGACTTTGTAATAATGTGGCAGCAATTGCATATGCAAAGTGGGATATTAATTACATTCAGTATCGGACTATAACAGTGTAGTATTTTTGACTATGCTGTTTAGCTGCACCATGCATGAAGCCCTGAGTACCATTTATTAACAAAAATAATCTGCTTGTTTAATATACTATGTATGAAGCTACAAAACAAGATAATATTAATACTTTCAGAGCAAGTACACTAAAATACATGATTCGCTGTGGTTAATTAAAGATGCATGCAAATAACTTCTCTATATAGCTGCCACACCTATGTGGTGTTATCTCTTGTGATAGTTCTGGTGAATTTCATCTGAGTGAGACACACTAGAAAGTGGAGCGTCCATACTAGGGTCTGTCTGTCTCGAGTGTGTGCTCAGGAATGAGTTTTCTCTAAGACCTCAGTTAATGTTTCAGGGGGGTTGTTTTATGTGTTTTCTGTTGGTTTGTTTTGGCAAATATGTGCACAGTTGCAGTCTGTACTGTTGCACTTTCTCAAACACTGGAAGTGTTGTTCCGGGCAGTGTCTTCTTCCACAATGGTCTAGAACTGAAATACTGCACTTGAGCAAAGCTCACTCTTCTGCCTCTCCTTAAGAAGAATTTTGCAGTCATAAAGGCAAACATATCCGATAGTGCAGCAATTCAGTAGTTTGCTCACGTAGATTGTTTTTTACATCTGTTTAAAGTGGGGAGATCTGAGCAGCAGCGGGCAAATGTAGTAAGAGACTTAATTATCCAATCACTGCATGTTTATTAAAAAGAAGCTACGTGGTGGATTTAAATACCTGCACCACTCTCAACTGAGAGGCTCCCTCCCTCAATTTGATTGCTATCTTTGTACACAATTAAGCATGATGGGGTGGTAAGAAATTATTTATTGATACCTAAAGTGTCCTTCCATAAACATAATTGAAATCAGCTGATCAATATAATTGTGTTGCCAGATGTTATGTTAGGGGGAGGTTACTGCTGCGGTCTCCTTTGTGGTCAAAGAGAATTTACTAGCAACCACAGAGAAAACGTCCAAGTTTGAAGTCTAGCGCCCAGCACAGTTGTTTGTTGCTTGAAAATTAATGATCAATTAACCCGTCTAACAGTGATTTCCCCAATATTTGAGGAAAAGTTGCTTTAAAGGGGCTCCATAAACTCAAAAATCATATTACCTAGTATTATATCAAGTGTCATCTGTCACTTAGCCACAATGGGTGGGTGTGTTGCTGTAACCAAACAGGAGTAGGGAAATCCCTTTTTCTCTATTATTTGTTTGTTTACTTTGTGCATTTGACAGGTCTTAGTGCCTAGGCAGCTTCACTGTATAATCAGTTTATTTGTGGGTCTTTCATTAGTCAAGAGGGAAAACACCTTTTAAAAGTAGGAAAATGTAATTGTATGACAAAAAAAATTGGCCCGGGGGCCTCAGAAGCAGGTATAAAACTCTTTTTTAAAAAATCTTGATGGGATTTCAAATTGACGGCCTCTCTTTAAACCCAAGTGAGGTTGGTGTACTTAAAGGTGAGTTTGCTTTTCATCATAATTTTTTGATTTTGGTAGTTTAGTATGTTGTCACTTTAAAAATTCATTGTGTTGACACTTAGTAAACTGCTCAAATATGCTTTAAAATGCAGTTTCATTAGCTTTTTATTTTCTATTTATCTGGGGAGCCAGATTGATCATATGAATAACATATAAATAAAAATATGGAATGAGCATGCCTTAACCCATTTAGAAATCAAGCTAATTCAGAATAGACTGCTCTTATTCCAGATTAACAAAAAATGAATCAGAAATACCTGTTCTGCTTTAAATTTGCATCCTACCTTAATCTTAATTAACCCTGTGTGGACAAGTCCTAAATATCATTTTTAGCTAAAATCTAGTGTAGATAACTGATACCACATGTCTGGTTCAAGAGTAGCTGCACCTTGTGGTCCAAAACAGCCTCTACAAAACAAAGTATTGTTTAATCTTAATAATAGGAACAAAGCATAAGAGAAAAAGGATTCTTAAGACACTATGTCTACACACCTTACTCTTTCCTAGAGGTGTAAGCAGGACTATTTTATCCCAGACACTTCAGGGGTTCAGTCTGCTCCCCAGCTGTGCATCAGGGGCTGTTTTTATCACCCCCAAAGTTCTTTGTTCTAGATTTCTTCCTCCCTCTCTCCCACTCTGAGCTGGACTGCTGGTCTCTGCATAGTCAGATGTAAAATTTCAAAACATGTACTGTCCTTTTAAGCATCACTTAATGGGGCTATTTGAAGCTATGTTCACTTTCCCGTGTATGTGCAGTTACCTCCTGCTGGAATTAACCCATTATACTGATATAACACACAGAACATATAATAGTCATAAAATACAGCCGGAAGCTCTTGCACCCTTCAATCCAAACATCTCCTATCGGAGGGACTGTGTTTTGCGGTGGCATGGGGATGGACTCGATAGAACAGATCTGTCTTCTACCTTGGTCATCAATTTGTAATGGGTGGATGCTCCTTGTGCTTCAACTGATATGCAGGAGAGCCAGACATTTTAGGCTCCTTTCGTCTGGCTTCCTGTTCATTTTCTCCCTACCTATCTTGAAGGCAAGTTGCAGCAGTTTGGGGATTGTCACTTCTTTATAACAGAAATGTGCTTGAATGAGGAAGAAAGAATGAAGGCAGAAAATGCCCAAACCATGGCTCTACTTTTTTGATTGTTGCAGAACCTTTCTGCCAAGTATGCATGGAGAAGTGCAAGGTGGAAAACAATAGATTTTAGCCAAGAAGTGTCAGTTCCTTATTAAAAGTTAAAACCAAGAATACCCAGGGGTCTTTCAATGGTCACAGTGCCTGGACACTGGAATGGAAGACCGTTCTTAGCGGTGGGTGACTCAGAAGAGCTACCTAAATTTTCCCCTGTTTACACAGCGAAGAGAAGGAAAAGACAGCATGCATACAACTGCAAAGAGTCTCGCATCACAGGTCACTTTTGATGGGCTTGCCCGCAGCCCAGCAGGATTCTGGCTCCTCAAGCAGGACTGCAGGCAGGCAGCAAGGACTTCCTCTTGCAGTGACCCCTCCAGTCAGCTTGCCCAAACTCACTGCCCAGTAGCTCCCTCCTGTGAATAGAAAAGAGAGGTCAGCAAGAACTCTGCAGGGCAGCAGCTAGTTTTCCCTGCATGGCTTCTCTCTTCAGTAAAACCTGCACACTCCCTGGTCTTCAGATTGAAGATGAGTTTTTCAAAGCTGCCAAAGTCTCATGAGAAAGAGAACAGGTCTTACTCTCCAATGTCATTCAGGCACTTCTGAAAATATCACCATGGGAGTTCTTACTGTGTATTTCCTTATTTTTTCCTGATCCGTTTCTTTCTCCCTGGGAGAGCAATTTCTGTTCCCTCTCCAGGTGTTGCTAGGCAGATCCCATCCATTGTGCACTTGTTTCCCACAGTATAGAAATAAGTATTTTTACCTGTTAATTTGTTCCCCACTTTGAGGGACACCATGTTATAACAACTGCCCCGAGGTGCAGATCAGTTTGGTTTGTTAAAATAAGTATCAGTTCTGTTCAGTTGTGACTCAGTTCCTTGTGCCCTTTATTATAAAGGATGCTTAGTGATTTGTTATGAAGTGCTGCATGGGATGCTTTGTCATTGGCAGTACTCCACGGGAGATGTGGGAGGGACAGGAATCCAGACAGAAGGGACCTGACTAGTGACTGGTTCTTAAAAGCTGGTCTCTCTCACCAACAGAAGTTGGTTGAATAAAAGCGATCACCTCACATGCCTTGTCTCTCTGATGGCTGGTTCTGTCAGCTATCTGTCTAGTGCAGGAGGTTGAGGGTGATGCACATTAGTGCAGAACCCAGAATAGAAGGTCAAAATTCTTCTTCCATTTCTGACTCCTGTGATGCCCTTGTGGCTTCTGGACTTGTGAGTCTCTCTTTCCTGCAAATTACAAGCTCAGTGACTTGTGACAAAAACCGATCGCTATCGTTATAAATTAGACTGCATGAACCTTGAGGGTTTCAGAAAGGGCTTAAGAGAAACCACCTGCAGTTTGCTTAGCAAGAAGTAGAAGTGAACCAACTCTTGCAGTCATTTGGGAGGGTGAAGGGTGAGTTACATGCATTTGAGCATTCTTCCAGGATGGTGTAGGTTAGATCGGTGGGAGGGCTGGCTGAAGGGAGGTTGGTCCACCAGCATCCCAGTTGTCTGAACAAACTCAGTCTGTGTTCGCCATCTAAAGGTACTTGCTGTAGTACTGATCTCCTCACTACAATATTAAAAGTAGCATTACATTTATTCCAGAGTGCCTTTTGGTATCCTAGGGGTGGTCCCTTTATATTGAGGGATACTTCCCTCGTTGGTCTGTCATTCTTTAGCACCTGTTGCTGAAAGAAGGTTGCTATGGAAAGGTGGGTTTTGCAGAGAGCTCTGAAAAAGGTTGGGTCAGGCCATGTTCTAAGCTCCTTTGGCAGGGTGTTCTGCCACAAAAGCTTCTGTCTCATGGGAACGTCATTCTGAGCACTTCAATGTCCCCGTTGAGCTCAGTTCTCTCCGGAAGTCACAAAACGAGAGTGAGTGTGTCTGAGCCCATCAAGGGCCTAAATGTTATGTCCCAGAACCTGAATTGGATGTGAAAGCCTGGGAGAAGTGAATGGAAGGTGCAGATCACTGGTGATATGCTTTCACCATCAGTTCTGCTACACAGGTGAGTTTCTGAGTGTTACATTAGCTGAGCTTTGAGTATCCTCAGCTGTCAGCTCCAGATACAGACAGTTACAATAACCCAGCCTTGAGCTGAGAAAGGCTTCAATCACAGTTGCTAGGTCGTCATTCAAGAGAAATGGACAGAAACTCCTGACAATCTGAAGGTGGAAGGAGACTTTTCTTAATAGTGTTTTTACATTTCTGCCAAGGAACAGAGACAATACTCTTGCTTTGAGTTTTCCCTTAGCCTTTTCGACTTTAGTATATAGGACTGGGTGAGTGATTGTCCCTTATGTTAACCATGCCAACTAGTGAATCTTTTGCTGATACTTTCTAAATCAGACATTGGTGGAGCTTGAGGCAGTTAATAACAGGTCTGCTGAAAGCAGATGACTTCGTATCTTTGTTGGCCAAGGCTCTGGACTCAGTGTGTCCCAGCTATTCATGCGTTACTCAAGAAATTGTCCAGCTTTCAGTTCCTACAATTTATTTGAATATTTTTTTTAGATGGTGCTGGATGCCTTTGCTATCACATGTGAATTTTCTTCTTGGCACAACCACACAGTCTCACTTATCTCCACTTGCCTATAATGGCAATCTACTGCTTGGTCCAAATAATGTATAAGAAAATATTTCTCTGACCATTCAGAGAAGCTGGGAGGGGGAACCCTGATAGGAGCTGCCAAGAAGTTGTAATCTGCTTCTCTCGCCTTCAGGTAGGATTAGCTATATCAAATTATTCCTTTCGTATAGTTACTCTGGCTTTTCTATCTACCCCACCTTACCCCCACATGTTTCTTGGTTAAATATAAGCAGTATTAACATTTTGATGTACAGGTTTCTCTTGAGGGATAATTCCCATATTAAATTGGAAAATTGTGGCTTTCCCAAAGCAGGGAGAGACAGCAAAGTGAGTTCGTGGTTTTTTTAAAATTTCTGTTTTATTGCATGTTTCCTTCTGATGCTCAAAGTGTCCAGGTTTCCAAATATAGATTACACTGGAGGACAAAATTGTTTCCTGCATCCCATGTAGTGGTTTTCATGTAAGAGTGATAAAATAGTGTCAGGAGCATTACAACAGTTGGTTCTGCTACCTTGCTGGGAGGGTGGTGTGGAGAGAGAGATAGAAATATGATCCAGGCTTTAACATAGTTTAAAGGCAAAATAGGGTGTGTGAATGCAATGGTGAGGTTTAAGTATCGCTCCAATCAAGGGATTCCCCGGGTTAAAGTTGTTTTAAAAATATTAACTCAGCTGTGTTGCACAATAAGACACTAAAAGGGAGACCCTCGGAAATGCATCATGCAAGCAATATGGCAGAATTGACATTGAGGGAGCAAAATTAACTTTGGGGATTAACTGAATCTGGACACTTGGCATTTTAGCCACAGTGTTGTATTAATGCGAGGAGGTGGTTCTGCACTTGCTTGCTCAGGAAATTCAAGGCTTGATGTTTAAAGGCTTCTGGTCTGGCAGATCTGGCCTCTGCAGAGTTTAGGACTCCACTTACCCTGAGCACTGCCTCCTCTGATGGGCCTTGTTCTTGGCTTTGCAATAATTAGTTGCTGCAATAGTCTTCAAAGGGCATCTTGCTGAAGTTATGACTGCAGGATTTGTCTTTGAAATAGAAATCATCAATCTGGCTTTTGAAATTGTTCCGTTTCCATCAGTGGAGTAGTGTCCTGCATTGGGGCCTCCTTAATACATGTGGCCTTTAAATTCATTGAAATTCAAAAGTTAAAATGCAAGTGCCAGAAATTGCTGAGTTTAAACAGTTGTTATTTTAAATCTACTAACTGAATTTTCTTCATATTTGTCTTGGTTTTTAATCTCACTGAGATTTAGACTCCTGTGTTTGATATTTCACTTGGGCTCCTGGGCATTATATTATATTATATTATATTATATTATATTATATTATATTATATTATATTATATTATATTATAATCTAACTGGCAGTATACACTAGGTTAAAAAGTTCTAGGGCAGTTTCTGTTTTTCATTAGCTCATAACTTTCCTAAACATTTACCATAGGGGCTGAAATTTTACATGCATAGTGTCTAGGGTGACCACTCATCCCGACCTGGGCTGCTCTGTCCCTAAACTTCTGTACCTGGAAAGATAATGGAGTAAAGAATTAAGCAATCTATTTGCAAACATCTAGAAGATAATAAGGTGATAAGTAACAGTCAGCAGGGATTTGTAAAGAACAGATCATCTCAAACCAACCTGATAGCTTTCTTTGACAGGGTAACAAGCCTTGTGGTTAGGAGGGAAGCTGTAGATGTGGTATATCTTGACTTTAGTAAAGCCTTTGATACTGTCTCCTATGACCATCTCATAAACAAACTAGGGAAATGCAACCCAGATGGAACTACTGTAAGCTGGCTGGAAAACCGTTCCCAGGGTGTAGTTATCAGTGGTTCACAGTCATGCTGGAAGGGCATAACGAGTGGTGTCCCGCAGGGATCAGTTCTGGGACCAGTTCTGTTCAATATCTTCATCAGCGATTTAGATATCGGCATGGAGAGTACACTTATAAAGTTTGTGGAGGATACGAAGCTTGGAGGGGTTGCAAGTGCTTTGGAGGATAGGATTCAAATTCAAAATGATCTGGACAAACTTGAGAAATGGTCTAAAGTAAATAAGATGACGTTCAATAAGGACAAATGCAAAGTACTCCATTTAGGAAGGAAAAATCAGTTGCACACATACAAAATGGAATATGACTGCCTAGGAAAGAGTACAGCAGAAAGGGATCTGGGGGTCATAGTGGATCACAAGCTAAATATGAGTAAACAGTGCAACACTGTTGCAAAAAAAGTGAACATCATTCTGGGATGTATTAGCAGGAGTGTTGTAAGCAAGACATGAGACGTAATTCTTCCACTCTACTCCACGCTGATTAGGCCTCAACTGGAGTATTGTGTCCAGTTCTGGGCACCACATTTCAGGAAAGATGTGGACAAATTGGAGAAAGTCCAGAGAAGGGCAACAACAAAATGAGTAAAGGTCTAGAAAAATGACCTATGAGGGAAGTTTGAAAAAAATTGGGTTCATTTATTCTGGAAAAGAGAAGAGTGAGAGGGGACATACGTTTTCAATTATATAAAAGGTTGTCACAAGGAGGAGGGAGAAGAAATGTTCTTAACCTCTGAGGATCGGACAAAAAGCAATGGGTTTAAATTACAGCATAGGAAATTTAGGTTGGACATTAGGAAAAACTTCCGAGCTGTCAAGGTGGTTAAGCCCCGGAATAAATTGCCTAGCGAGGTTGTGGAATCTCCATCATTGGAGATTTTCAAGAGCAGGTTGGACAAATACCTGTCAAGGGTGGTCTAGATAGTACTTAGTCCTGCCATGAGTGCAGGGGACAGGATTAGATGATCTCTCAAGGTCCTTTCCACTCCTATGATTCTATGAAATGCAGAGTTCAAGTCCTGGTCCCGGGATGAATGATTCCAGGACAGCATTTGTCCCGGATAGCCTGCGGTGCCACACTGTGTGTGCTCGAGACTCAAGGGTGGCACCAGGCTCTTCCCGATGGAGTGGGGGCTGAGGTGGATCTTAGCTCCCCGAGGCCCTGCACCCTGACCAGGCCAGAAGCTGAAGCCGACAGTAGTAAGAGCTGCCCGGGGAGCCCTGTACCCTCCACCTATCCTGGGTCATGTACCCCGGGGCGTGGGGACATGGGCTGGAGGCTGCTGTTGGACACCCTGGCCCCACCCAAGGCAGTAGAGGGTCTGGAGCTCCCCCCAGAGGGTCTGGGCTCCCTGGGCGGCTCTTACATGGCCTGGCTCCAGCTTCTGGCCTTGCCAGGAGGTGGAGGCTTGGGGAAAGGCGGGAGGGGGCAGGAGGTGGGGCTCTTGCATGTGTCCCTCTTTTGTATTTTGAAAAGGTGGTCACCCTAATAGTGTCCTCTGAATGTGACTAAAATTGGAGTGAAATCCCATCAGCCTTTTTTTGTTGTTGTTGTTGTATTACCACATAACATATAAAATGTGTGGAATGTCTAAGTTAATATTGCTGTTAGACTCCTTAATTTTTCTACTTCTTGATTTTCTGGGTGTGTAGCTCTACATACTTATTGTATTAATGTAGCTTTTGCATTAATCATAGGAGAAGTGGTTTAAATTTTCAGAAGTGCTTAGTGGTTCTGAATGCCTTGATTTGTGGGTGCCCAACTTTACACAGCTTAAAAACAATTTGGTTTCGGAAGTGTTTAGCACCAACAAGCTAAATCATGTTGGGCCCCAAAACCATGATCTTTTTTTTGAAAATGTAGTCCTTAAAGGTTTTCCAATCAAGCAGCTGTGACTTTGCAATGTCAAAATAAGAATGAGCTGTCTCACTCTCACTTTATTTAAAGCCAGATGATATAGTTTGATTTACAGAATATTTATGCAATTTAACACCCACTCCACTACTTGCAATGCTATTTGACAGAGTTGTCTTTTTCGGAATATTTATAATGTATGCTCTAAAGGTTAGAGCACAGACTGTGAATCATGAGTTCTGGGTTCTAATCCTGCCTCTGCTGCTCACTCTCCTCATAAGCGTAAACAAATCATTCTTTGCCTCCATTTCCCCCATTTATATGATGGGGGTGATATTTCTTACCTGCCAAGGAGATTGGAAGGCTTAATTTGCTAAGTGTTGTGAAAAATACTTCGAGTGCCCTGGATGAGGGTTGCCATAGAAACACCAATAAGTGGTGAGACATGTAGCTAACTGACCAGTATAATTCAGATTTGAGGTTACTGATTTTTGTATCTTGACCCTGTTCAAATTCACAAAATTATGTCAGATAACGCAATGTCTGAAGTATTAACAAATCTATTTAAAACTATCTATTTAGAGCTCCCATCCTGTGGGTACTGACCCATAGGGGAAGGACAGTTCCCCAGCAAGGGTGGCTTGTCACTACCCAAACTTGATCGCATTCCCTGTCTTTGGGTTTGTACTCAAGTAAATGTTCTCAGACATTTGCAAATGATTTTTCCTTAAACAGCAGAAGATCCCCATGGTAGTACTTCCTCCCTTGTTCCTTTTAAGCAAAGTGGGATCAGAAGGAAAGCATTGTGGGTGTACATCTGTGAGGAACCAATTGTAAGTGCCTGCCATCGGGTCACAGTAGGAAATAATTTGAGAATTTTAGCTTGGACGGACACTGATGACTGATTACAGTTGGGAAATGCCCTCAATGAGTATCCATGGAAGTTTTAATTTTTCTGCTAAAGTTGCTGGGGCAAATTGTCCTGGTGTAAATCAATGTAGCTTCCAGATTTGGCCGAGTACTTTAAATACATTTAATAAGAGTTGAGGCCAGTGTTCCCTCTAATTTTTGACAGGCCGTGTGCACAAAAAATTTCTTCTGTGCAAATTGTTGTGCTTCTCTGCAAATTGTAGTGCACGTGGTGTTTTGCTGTATGCGCGGGGTTTAGGATCTGTGTGCATGCACATATGCTCATAGCTTAGAGGGAACAGTGGTTGAGGCTAAGGGGAGAGATTCGAGCTGTTACTGGTAATTTGTATGGAGATTCCCCAAGTAGTTCACAGAAATCCATTTAAAAAAATGATTATGCAAACCAAATCTCTGAAACGCTGTACTGGGAATCAAACTTAAACCCTTGCTCTTCTAAGACAAAGGCACTTCTTCGGTGTTTGAAATAACAAAGTCGCGTTATTTGGATGCCGGGGTATAATGCACAAGGTTCAATAGTTTGACATTACTAAAGGGCCCACTATTTTTGATTAAGCACGTTTGGTCAAGGTTTATTAAATTTGGTAAACACTTTTAAGCTCTTGGCTATAAGCTTTGATGATGTTTTACTGTCAAGGTTAGTAAGTGAAATCGGGTGTCATGGTGCTAGGAACAGCAGCTCCTTAGCTTTTTATGAATAGGTATGTTTTCTTGTTACAAGGTATTATATCTGTGAGGTAATTGCCCTTGAAAGCTAACACCTCCAAGAGCACCAATTATGTCCTTCGCTTAGTGTTTAAAGAATTCAGATGTGTATCCGTTCAGGCTGGGATTCTAGACTGGTTGAAGACTAGGGATGGCCTTAAAACACTTAATGTGATGAGCATCTTAAGTAATTTGGCTTCTCTGGAATTTTAGTCAGCCAGGTACATTGAGCATCTTTCAGGAGCTCTCAGGCTGGAAAATGTTTCAGTGCTTGCTTGTTTCCCCATTTCTCCATTATACTAACCATCTCAATTGCAACTATGTGCAACATGGAGCTGACATGTCTAAATATGGTCTATGGTCAAGAGAGCATGTGCTTCAGGTCTGCTGAGAGCTAAAGTACTTGGTCCTGCTTAATTGTCAGTTGTTAAACTTTGTTAAAAGACAGCTTAAAATGTATTAAAATACCCACCTAACATTACACTTCCATATGCAAATTACACTTACTGATCTGAAGAACTTGGAATCCAAACAAACAAGGCAGATGAAGACTAGGAAAGGAGAGTACCCAGGGTAGTGGGGGGCAAATACCATGTTAGTTCTGCTATTTTTTTTAAACTCTGAAATTGGCTGTCTCTTGAGAATCCAGGAGCTGGTAAGGATCCAGAAACATGTCTAAATTATTAATATCTTGTACTAAAAGTTGGCAACTTCCTCTGATGGTAAGGGAGGCTCGAGAATTCAGTGTCCATACAGCATCCGCAACCTCTGGCCTGCTTTCCTCCACTGTGACAGCAAGAACTTAAGGGAAAGGAACTTGAAGCCCGACTTTCACATCTGCCCTGCAATATGCACAAAATTACACATTTTTACTCATTATTTCATATTGTGTTAAAAACAAAGAATGATTTAGGTTCTGTCATTGCCAGTGTATGCTTGTGATTGCTGATTCTCAGTACCCAACAAGGGTTCTTGCTTGGGGTCCTGCTCATCCTGCTGCTGATGACCTTGCATATTAAACTACCAGTATTTGTTTTAAGATGTATAACTTTTTTATACTACAATTTGTGTCTGTGTTATAATGAACCTAAAGGAGTGCTATTGTGATTCAAGGGAGAAAAATACAAGCATATGAGACCCTTTTGCAACAAAAATTCCATTCTGTCCTTCATGCCATCTTCTTTTAAGCATGATCTTTATCCCACCTCGCTGCTTCTCCATCACCAAGCTAAAATCGACTTTGTCTCTGAATCACATCTGTGTCAGTTCAATGACATATTCTGCGTGTTTATTATTGTTAATATGAAACAGATATGCATGAGACCCCTGGTTAGATTAAATTTTCTAATATTTAGATTAGTTCTAATTTCTTTTTTGAACCTTTTACCAATGTGTAAAATATCTGTCTCAACTTTATCTGTCCCTGTTATAATTTGGGGAACTTCTCAGGTCACTAAAAGGTCTTCTGCTTTAGAACAAAATATGTCTGATTCACAAGACTTGATTTCTCTTTGCTTTTCTCTGCTACAATTTCTCAAGACAATAGTATCCTCCTTGTGGAACTATGGCCAGAAGCACATAGCCAATTCCAGATGGGATCTAAAAAAATAAATCAGTAGTAATATTTATCACCTTTTTGTTTTCCATGCTATCTCTCTTCCAATACTGTGTAGTATCTTGCATTTACCTTATGCTTCAAAGACAGATTTTTGTATCCATGCTGAACCAGTTAACTGGCTAATGTGATTGGAGCATCTGTCTCCTTTGTTAGAGCCTAGTTGTAAGGAACCCTGCCAGTGGTAATTTCTGTTTATAAAGAGCAAAAGGAAGGTGAAGTAGTAGGGTTTAAGAAAAGAGAATGTGGATTTACAAATGGCAGCCATTTGTGGATTAGTTTCTATATTTGTAATCTCTGCAAAGTTTACATTTTTTCATTTCCTCTGTTCTCAATATAAAAGGCCTGAGGAAGGGATTACTGTAGTATTTGCTGCATTGTTTTTTACATTGGGTCATCTTGTATGTTAATTGCATGGAAGCATTAACTGCTTTAAAAAATAAAATCTATTACGGTTGAATCTGAACCAAATTTATCTCCTGGCCTAAAGGGACTAAGACAAGATGAAAGATGCAAGATGGTCTTTTCTAACAGGCTTACATTATAGTTGAAATGTTTCAGAGTAGCAGCCATGTTAGTCTTTATTCGCAAAAAGAAAAGGAGGACTTGTGGCACCTTAGAGACTAACAAATTTATTTGAAGTTCATTTGAAGCCAGAAAATTCATTTGTAATGAATTCCTTTTCAAGATGGTAATAGAATAACATGTGGTACAAATCTGACATCTAACTCAGTGTGAAAGTGAATGTGACAGATGGGCTGGATCCATAAAAGTAGTTGCTTTCATAAGATTCACACTTCATAGTCTCCAGGTACAGAAGCAGGAAAATAAATGGCAGGATAGATACTTTCCCATTGTTAATGAGGCACACTGAGTCTGGGGTACAAAACCATTTCTGTTTCATGCAGCTAGAAAAGTATAGTGGTGATTGGCAATGAATATCTAGCCCTCCCTCTGCACAGCGAAAATCTTCACCTAAGTTGACTCCATTCTTTTTCATCCCCAACTTCCTCCCTTACATCTGTGCTCTCCATTGCATCTTTTGTACTTTTTCTCATCCTCCTAAGTAGCCACTTGTGCTGTGTTCTGTCTCTCTTCTCTCCTTTTCCTTCTGTTATGAATTTGGTAAGACCAAGAAAGAAGGGGTTGGCGGCATCTGGTGTGGTGTAGAAACTGCTGTTAGCCCAGACTGGAGTGTGACTGGAGTGACAAACAAAGCTGCATAATCCTATGTAACTGTTCTCCAGGGGCTCTAACCGACGGTGGGGCCAGCTCAGATTAACCCAGGGAATCAGGGAGCTGGGCAAACTACCTGAGCAGATCTCTGGACTGAGTAAATTCGGGCCTTACATTGTATAAAAACTTAAACCCAACGTCAGCTTTTCAATATCAGGAGAACAACATTCTTTACCATACATGTTATTCCTGACATTGTTTTATGTCAAATTATTTTTTCTAAAATTCTCTTACAGCATATTACAGAAAAGATGCAGCTCATTGGAATTAGAGAGGGCCAGTGAGGATGATCAAAGAACTTTCTTCTAGGCAGGAGGCATCTGTTTCTGTCATGTTCTCAAAGTTTGATTTCAGCAATGTAATTAACTCTTGGGCGTGATGAAAAGAGATGTGAATGCCACACTTATGCAATCTCCTTCGCTGATTTATATTCTTATTTTGTTTGCACTTTCAATCAGGAAGCATCTGTTGAGATTTTTTGCTTTATCTTTTTTGAATAATTTTTTAAAAAAGAAAACACCAAAAAACAGACAGAACCAACCCCCAACAATAACCAAAACCAGATTCAGCAGAATGCAAATGAATAGAGGCAAATGAGATTTTTGGATGAAAAATAAAGGTTTTTATTTTGTTTTTGTGCAGTGTGTCCTAAAGCTTTCAATGGCACTTCAGGTGTGTTGTGTAATACGTACTCTGCAGCATTTTCCAAGAATTGATTTAAAAATATATTTGTGATTAGTGAACAGTCTCAGTGGAAAGAAAAGGAGGACTTGTGGCACCTGAGAGACTAACCAATTTATTTGAGCATAAGCTTTCGTGAGCTACAGCTCACTTCATCGGATGCATGTAGTGGAAAATACAGTGGTGAGATTTTATATGCACAGACAACATGAAACAATGGGTGTTACCATACACACTTTAACAAGAGTGATCAAGTAAGGTGAGCAGCAGGAGAGCGGCGGGGAGGGTAATCAAGGTGGGCCATTTCCAGCAGTTGACAAGAATGTGTGAGGAACAGTTGGGGGAGGGGGGAATAAACATGGGGAAATAGTTTTACTTTGTTTTTACCACTCCCAGTCTTTATTCAAGCCTAAGTTAATTGTATCCAGTTTGCAAATTAATTCCAATTCAGCAGTCTCTCGTTGGAGTCTGTTTTTGACTTTTTTTTTGTTGAAGAATTACCACTTTTAGATCTGTAATCGAGTGACCAAAGAGATTGAAGTGTTCTCTGACTGGTTTTTGAATGTTATAATTCTTGACGTCTGATTTGTGTCCATTTTATTCTTTTACATAGAGACTGTCCAGTTTGGCCAATGTACATGGCAGAGGGGCATTGCTGGCACATAATGGCATATATCACATTGGTAGATGCGCAGGTGAACGAGCCTCTGATAGTGTGGCTGATGTGATTAGGCCTTATGATGGTGTCTTCTGAATAGATATGTGGACCGAGTTGGCAACGGGCTTTGTTGCAAGGATAGGTTCCTGGGTTAGTGTTTTTGTTGTGTGGTGTGTGGTTGCTGGTGAGTATTTGCGTCAGGTTGGGGGGTTGTCTGTAAGCAAGGACTGGCCTGTCTCCCAAGATCTGTGAGAGGGATGGGTTGTCCTTCAGGATAGGTTGTAGATCCTTGATGATGCGTTGGAGAGGTTTTAGTTGGGGGCTGAAGGTGATGGCTAGTGGCGTTCTGTTATTTTCTTTGTTGGGCCTGTCCTGTAGTAGGTAACTTCTGGGTACTCTTCTGGCTCTGTCAATCTGTTTCTTCACTTCAGCAGGTGGGTATTGTAGTTGTAGGAATGCATGATAGAGATCTGGTAGGTGTTTATCTCTGAGGGGTTGGAGCAAATGCGGTTGTATCGTAGAGCTTGGCTGTAGACAATGGATCTTGTGGTGTGGTCTAGATGAAAGCTGGAGGTGTGTAGGTAAGCATAGCCGTCAGTAGGTTTCTGGTATAGAGTGGTGTTTATGTGACCATCACTTATTAGCACTGTAGTGTCCAGGACCGAGAGACGGCTGAATTGGAATTAATTTGCAAACTGGATACAATTAACTTAGGCTTGAATGAAGACTGGGAGTGGATGTGTCATTACACAAAGTAAAACTACTTCCCCATGTTTATCTCCCTCCCCCCGCCACTGTTTCTCACATGTTCTTGTCAACTGCTGGAAATGGCCCACCTTGATTATCCCCCACCTCCCCGGCTCTCCTGCTGGTAATAGCTCACCTTACCTGATCACTCTTGTTACAGTGTGTATGGTAATACCCATTGTTTCATGTTCTCTGTGTATATAAAATCTCCCCACTGTATTTTCCACTGTATGCATCCGATGAAGTGAGCTGTAGCTCACAAAAACGTATGCTCAAATAAATTCGTTAGTCTCTAAGGTGCCACAAGTACTCCTTTTCTTTTTGCGAATACAGACTAACACAGCTGCTACTCTGAAACCAGTCTCAGTCGAGAGTGCCTTTTTCAGCTGTTAATAAAACTACTGCAGCACTTCCAGGGGGAATCAGTTTTATGAAAGAGACCACTGTGGGTGAAACGCATCTACTGTTTCTGGCACCTACATCTCTGTCTAGATGCAATATGTAAGAATAAACATTTCAAGGCAAGGTGATTTAGTTAATTTGCTGTTTGGTCATATTGCACTTCTAAATGTTCACATCTTCTTGGGATTTATACTTTTCCTTTTCGAATATTGTTTGTTCCTCTGCCTTTGATTTTTTTTTTTTTTAAAGAAAGGCAAAATCAGTGATGTTTCATAGGTCCTTTATACTTGAATACTTTTTGAATAAAGTGTGTATCAAACATGTCTGATGTCATGAGGTTGAACAGTAAATACACAGAGATGCGTGATTTGTTACTGATATTGATTACTGTCTTCTGAATAACTGGAAAAACTTTCCTTATTATAAACGATCCAGTCAATTTTTTAAAAAATAAAAACTTAACCTAGTATTGAAATGATATTCAATGATCTCTTTATGAAGGATCAGCACCTTGGCATTTCACACTGTTAGTGCAGTTTGGTCAAGGATTGTTGTTTGTTACAGTGGTGACCATAAAAATGTCTGCCCAGAGGAGTATTTGAAGTACTATATTTGCTGCTTATTTTATACGTAGGGGAATAGTAGATGTTAAGGCTAGGAGACAATAGTATTATGGGATCTCAGTAATTACTCCTCGTCAAGTGTTGGTAAACTGATGACCACTGGATTTTATATTGTTTGGGATATAAAATATATATTTTTAAAAGCTTAGCAAAGTCCTGCCATATAGTTGTCTCACATGTTCATGTGCACACTCTCTTTTCCCATCTAAAAATAGAGATAATGCTTTACTGCCTATGTAAGATGCTTTAGGATATATAAATGAAAAGTGCTATGTAAGAGCTAAGTGGGATGATGTGTAATTTTATGTTAAATGTGTATAAATGCACTCATATTTATTTATATTATACACATACATGTGCGCATATAATATACGTACCTTACGTCTGTATTTTAGCTCCATTGGGGATTGTATGGCATCTGTGATATCACCAGCACAATATGTGCTGAAGTATAATAGCAGAGTGGGTTGGATGAGATGATGCCATAGCCATACAACCGCTGTAAGGATGACACAGTCCTGGGATTCTTTTAGGGCTGAGGCTGAGAGGAATAAGTTGGAGACAGACCACAGCTGAGGGACACTGAACATGGTTACAGTTTGAAAAAGTTCATTCTCAAGAGAAAAGAGACTGACTCAACTGGAGATTTAAAATTGGAAAAAACGGAGAGGAGACCTACTCATGAATGATAAAACTAGGAAGGGTGACCAGTGCGAAAGAGCAGCCTGAACTAAGAGAAATAAATATATTTGTTCCATTATTTAGATAGCATTAAGAAAAGTTTGTATCTTTGTGTATTGGCTAGTAACTTTATATTTTCTGGTACGCTGGTACCTTAGGTTTTCCACCCGACATCTTTCCTCTCATTCTTCATATTGTGCTATTAGTGTTATGTATACAAACATATTCCTCCTTTAAGAAAAGGAGTACTTGTGGCACCTTAGAGACTAACAAATTTATTAGAGCATAAGCTTTCGTGAGCTACAGCTCACTTCATCGGATGCATAATGCATCCGAGGAAGTGAGCTGTAGCTCACGAAAGCTTATGCTCTAATAAATTTGTTAGTCTCTAAGGTGCCACAAGTACTTCTTTTCTTTTTGCGAATACAGACTAACACGGCTGCTACTCTGAAACCCATATTCCTCCTTTGTCTCCCCCCTACCCTGTGCCTTGCTACATTTAGTGAAAAGGGCATAAATAGTCTGTATCTGATTACTCTTCAAATCATGTGATGATTAAATACATAAAGCCATAGAATTTAAGGCCAGAAGGGACCACCAGGTCATCTCATCTGACCCCTGTAAATACATAAAAGGGATGAGCGTATTTTAATTCTGCCCTGAAAACATTCAGAAAAGGTGAATAGTGGCAGAGTTCCTTGTCATAGTAACTAGCTAAGGAATTGCCTTGTTACAGATGGGTTTCACTAATAAGAACATATCGGTGACAGCTTTGCTCAAAGTATTTTCTATTACCAAAACTAATGTGAAGAGAGCTTTGATGCACACGGGAATCCTCTTTTGATGGAAACATTTGAACAGGTGTCTTTGAACATTCCCTTGCTAAATCAAGAAGAGTGGCTGTATGTTCTGTGTCTCAAGGATGCGTACATGTCTATGGGGATACATCCTGGACACAGAATAATACAAATAAGAAGCAGGGACATTGATGTGACCATTCCAAAGTGTTTCTTTTGGAGCTAGCAGCTGCTCTGTGTGTGTCTCTGAAATGTTTAGCAGCTATTGTGGTTTACCCAAAGTGTGTAGGAATGGTAGATTTTTTCTAATTGGATGATTGGTTGATGAAGGACATCAAAGCAAATAGTGCCATCTCCCAGTTGTCCCAGTGCCTAAGCCAGATAGCACCTACATTTATTTTCTCTTATTTGTTTAGATTTTTTAAATGCAACCATTTTTGTAACTCTGAGCATGATAAAGAGCAGCTGGCTACAGCTAAACCTGGGCATGGTGGACCTGGTTTTGGTATATGTGGGAAACATTTTGAAGAACTAGCTAACACTCTATCACCTCTTCAGTCTGTCTACCATATAATCATTGAGATGGCAAATAGTTCTGGGGATCTTCTGGACACAGCCTTGCTATTAGATACCAAAGGAGCAATAACAGCTAGAAATTCTTTCTTTGGCCATTAGCCAGCCAGAAGTCTGCACCCTGTCCTGACTGGTCTATTCCAGGCTACAGTGATCCATTGACTTTTGACTTCCAGGCTTGAGTTGACTACTTCAGCACACTGTACCTGGGAATGAAAATGGATGGGTGGGCGTCTTGTACAAGCTTGCCCATTCAGCAGCATACAGAGCACAGCATATTTACTCTAAACTCTGGCTACTCACTGAATACTGAGCCAAGCTAAAGGTTTGTCTTCAAAGCCTTCATTGGTCTAGCCCAAGCTACCTTATCATAACTTCCCAGGCTACTTCATGATCTCCATCTCCCATTGCAGCTATGTTTCTTTGGAACAATGGAACTGTCCATCGGTCAGAGGAAGAATTTCTAGGTAGCTGATATGCTGTTGCGGATCTGAACGATGAGAATACCCAAGATCTTCACCACTTGCAGAATGGAATGTAAAAGCTATTGCTTTGCCCTGTCTTTCCCACAGGGATAGTTTTTATAACAAACTTCTCACTGATAGAAGCTGTGGGGGTAAGGGGGGGAAAAAAGAGAGAGCGAGATCCTTGTGCGTATAGCTTAGAATGTGTAAGGTACACAGAAACCATGGTGATAAAAACTGTGAAAATACACAATTATGTAGATCAATATGATGGTTAAAAATAATTTATATGAATGAGTTTTGCCATTTGCTTATATGGGTGAAACCATAAAGGTATAAAAAGGAATGGATCTTTGATTGGGATCAATGATTTGGGTAAAAAGTCTGTTGAAAAAGACTGAGAAGGTGAACTCATTTGAAACTTTTAATGCAGTAGCATAGTGTAAATGAAGAAACTTAACCAAAATGTAATTTAGTTTGTATTTTTAATTATTGACTCAAATGCAGCATTTGAAAACCTAAACCCTGCAAAAGAAGAGTGAATACAATGAAGTTAGTTTTGTAGATTTGAGAGCAGATACTTGACAATGATAACCCATACCTATGCTAATTAGGGTTTATATTTTGCTGTAATACATAATTGTGCATGACTGTGCAATGATTTTGTTTCTCATTTGGTTGTTAACTTGACCTGTGTGGTAGCCTTGTTTCTTCTGGGGGGACTGAAGCATTTCCTCTCCCTGATCACTTAGACTAGATTAAGTTTGGTCACATTCTGTTTTTTAAGAATCACTTCAGCATCTGTGCATGATCTTGAGTAAGTGCAGGTTGTATTGTATTTTGTCTTTAAGATAAAATCATTAAAATAGAATGTTTAAAAGAAACAGGCTAATCTGCTTAATCCTGACTTCTCTTAAATTTTCTTTCCTGAGAGTTAATTGAGATGCCTTTTCACCTACACTGCCATAACCAGAGAGTTTTCAGACAGGTCGGAATTGAATTGAATACCCCCTACATCACTATTGCCCTTTAAAGAAAAGGAGTACTTGTGGCACCTTAGAGACTAACAAATTTATTAGAGCATAAGCTTTCGTGAGCTACAGCTCACTGCATCCGATGAAGTGAGCTGTAGCTCACGAAAGCTTATGCTCTAATAAATTTGTTAATCTCTAAGGTGCCACAAGTACTCCTTTTCTTTTTGCAAATACAGACTAACACGGCTGCTACTCTGAAACCTATTGCCCTTTAGAATCCTTTAGAATTTTTGGCCTCATGGTCCCTCATAGGTGAGTTTGAGTTCGTAAACACACACAATTAGCATAACAATAAGTTTAGTTTACTCAGCAGGAGATGACATGTGTATTGTACAATACAGGCTGGAAATGCAGCTACTCCTCTTTGCAGACATACCGCGCCGTGTCAGACTACACTGTGCACTTGGAGAGGAGAGCTTGCTATCACTTTCATTTTGCGGGGGAGAGTGAAAATTGCAGTGAAGCACCTGGAGAAGTTGGCTCTATATGCTGCATAATCCTACTTCGTGAAGCCAAACATAACTGTGTGGTGGTAGGGAGGGAAGACTGTACAAAATAATGAATGCTTTCCAAATTGAGGAGACGGTTGTGGGGGGAAAACGGACATTTTAAAAACAAAAATTACCCCTCCCCCCAGTATTGTTTTTGGAACACAAATGTCAGGTTCAAGGAGAACGAACAAAACACACAGAGTGAACTAATTCTGCTTGAAGTGAGGATGTAAGTTCAATGGCAGAGCTATTATGCTGTTTGAATTTCAGATGAGATAAAGGCAGCAGCCTCCTCAGTGTTGCAGTGTGAAAGCTTACATGGCTTCTTGTGAAAAGCAATTTATTTTAGATTATGGCACAGCAACTATCATTTAAACTGCTAGGGATTGTAATTGAACTCAGAACCAACCTCTCCCTGAACTCCTGGGGCAGTAATCAGTTTACCCAAGCTTGTTCTAAGTAACAGCTATGCCAAACCTTAAAGATAGAAGTGGCAGTTGATGCCAACTCACTGTACGTCTTCTGTACTGGGGACCCTATAAAAGCTAGCTGGTACAAAGTTTAGTTGGGTTAAATATATGTATGAGAGTATTTTAATGGCTGCAGGTTTTGCCTGTCTGGTTGGTTTCTAACAATAGTTGCAGTAGGAGGAAGCAGTTTGGAGGAAACTAGAGAAATACAATTATAGTTGGAGAACTTTTGCATAATTCAATTGATATGAAGGTACAATGTGTCTTAGCAAATAATTGAACACCGTGGGCCAGATACTCAGCTGTTGGTGTAGCTCCATGGAAGTCAATTTGGTGTAGCTCCATTGAAGGCAATGGTCCGCTGATTCTGATTATTATTAATTGATAAAGAGGAAGAGGTGGTATCCACATAGCCTAGGCATCCTGTACTTCCATTATGTCATAATGGATCTTTAATTGTTTTATTGGAAGAATAATTTGTTTCTTCACAATCCTTGGCTCACAGTTGTAAATGAGATTTATTAGTAACTTTCCTCTTTCCTCTGATGATGGCCTGAATTTTCAAATGGAAACATTCCATTTAAAACAATAAACTTAATAAACGAAGTTTTGGTTTCAATAAAATGTCCATTTTGTTTTAAATTTGTATCTTTCATCCTTTTTTTGGGAAGTCTCAGAAGCAATCAAAATCTCTCTGATAGGTTTATATGGAATAGCGATGCTACTTCATAGGTAACAGCAAACTTCAAGGTTATACATGCATTTTGAGTGATAAAAATACAAACTGATAAAATAGACATTTGGGTGTAGTTTATTTTATGTAGCTACATCTGCAGTGGCTTGTGTAGTAAACCAAAATATCCTGAGCACTTTCATTTTCATCACACAGACAAATAGAAGTCATTTTTTTTCTGTTCCCTTTTTTTGCTTAAAGCCCAGCTCAATAGATAAACTCCATAATTGCATCTGTTGGTTTATTACTGGACCATGTGTCTGTAAATTCTGAAATAGTGTTTTATAGAGCTGGTCAGAATTTTCCACAAAACCAAAATGTTGAGTGGAAATATAAGGGTTTTTATGACATTTTCATTAAGAAGTTTTCTTTGGTCTGAGGGAGGACAAGAAGGACTCAAACACTTGATAGCCTGGTGGTAGGGAACTGACTTGAGGCATAGGAGATCCCTGCTCTGTCTGATTTTGGAGTGGGATGACAAACTCTACTCTGATTCAGGCAGAGTGAGGACTTGAACTTGGATTTCCCACATCCTATGCTAGTGCCCTAACCACAAGGATATAGTCTCTCTCCAGCATGTGAAAAAATTCAAAAGGTCTTATTTTATTCCTATATGTAAAACACATTTCAGAACATTGAAATGTTTTGTGAAATGGAATTGCTGTTTCCTGGCCAGCCCTACTACTTTAGAAATGGATTCAGAGCACTTTTGGACCTTGATCCAAAGCCCATTGAAGTTGATGAAAAGATTCGAATTACCTTCAGTGAGCCTTGCATCAGGTTCTTATTTCCAGCCCTGCCCATTCATCTCAGTAGGGTGGCAGAGGTCCAACAGAACTTGATCATTGGTGTGACAGTGTAGGGCTGGCCAAGGTTAGGGACTATGTAAACTGGAAATTATCTGCATTACTGTTCCAGGGAATGATAACTAAATGGTTAGTAGGGGCAGGCTACCCCTGCTTCTGGCTTTTTATAACAGAATTGTCTGTGGCTTCATTATATTTTATTTGTATTATTATATGTCCAGAAATGCCAAAAGACAGCAGAAGATAGGCTATTTTAAAAAATAGGCTATTTTATTTTATAAAATATCACAAAGCCTAATGTATAACGTTATCATCACTGCGAGTAGAGCCTCTTGACTTGACTTGGCTGAGGGAATAACAGGGAGTAAGAACTCCTCTTATGTCCCTGCATTTTCCACCTGAACCCTGGGACTGGGCACACAGCAGTAAGCAGGTGTGCTATGCCTGATAGCTTCCCTTGCTTCCCATGGGCTGGTGCCATGGCTTCATCCCCCACTTCCCAGCTGGCCAGCGTAGTGTGCTATCAGCACCCCTACAACCCAACCCCACATTCCTTCCATTGCAAGGTGGATCTAGGGGAGGAACTGAGAGTCACAGGCTATATGATTAACAAGGCTTCCGATGGCTACTTCTTGGGTGGTACAGCTTACATACCATGCCTTGGTCAGAGCAGGGCCTAGAGTCAACATTTCCTTGGATGAATTGCAAACTCTAGCAGATCTACTGTTTTTGGATTCTCTGAGTTAATCTGACCCTAGTTTAAAAAAATCAAGGAAACCAGAATTGCCCATGTCTCTTAATTTTAAGTACAGTTTGACGATGAATCAGGATGAAATCTATCTCAGGGTAGGAAAACTAATAATTCTTTGCCATTTTAAAAAGTGCACACAAGATCTTGGCATTCAGCTTGTCAGGGGATATTATGCTTTTTAACTAAGTTAGCAGTCAATGTTTAAAAACTTCTTGCTTGAAAGAACTCCAGACATTTCATGTTGTTCTGTAAAATAAATCTGATCTATCCCTAAAAATGCTATTTAATCTCCACACACAGTTTGCACTTGACAGGTCAACCTATTGCAGTGCTTAGACAAATTCTGTTAAAATATCAAGGTAAATTAATGGATTTGTTTAGAATGAGCTGGCTATTTTGTTCTCCATTCCCCCTGGAAGTTGATAACTTTCTTCCACCTCTATTTTGCCTTTTCTTCAGGAGGAAGAAGTTGAGTTCTGGTTTTCCTTTCAAACACTGCCAGGAAGTCTATTCAGTTACAGTAGTTGGCTGGGGAATGAGCTGGATGCTTTGCCTCACTCCCTAATCTAAATTATGCTTCCAGTTTTCCTGGTCTAGGAGGTCTCTGTGTGTTGACAGGTGACATTAAATGCTGCAATTTAGTGAAAAAATAAAAGTGGAATTTGACTTGCTTGGATGCAAATGCATTCAGTGCTAGTTATAACCAAGCACAGACAATCAGTTCAAAGTAATGTGCTGATTCTTTACTGATGTATCTAATAACCTAATGGACACTGTTTGAAGATAAAGTTTCCTTCCTTAATGCATTAAAAATGTGTATGCATTTTAAAATTATCTGCACATGTATGGATAGATTTGGGTAGGCAATTTTTAATCAACTAAGTAAAATAAGGGGATATTCTGACATATATTATTGTAATGGTGAAGTACTGGATCTGCCGGGTCTCAAGGACACGTCAAAAAGTCTACTTTGTGCTTTTTTGTATGATCCATCATGTTATTTCAAGGGCAACAAAACTATGTGATTTCTTTTAATTGTCTTTGTCAGAATATAGGAATCATCACACTGGATCACACCAGTGCATCATATGGTCTGCTGTCTTGTCTCCGAACACAGTCTGTACCAGATGCTTCAGAGGCAGGTGTTAAAACCCAGTTAAATGATAACCTGCCTTTAAGGGAAGGTTTTAAAAATGATTAATTTTAATCTGCAGTTTGGCAGATCCCTTCTGAAAGATCAGCTGTGAGAAAAGCAACATACCAGGTAAAGAGAACAGAAACATATAAAGCAAAGCTGGCCCAAAGACAAGCAAAAAGTATGTGGAAGGAAAACGTACTGAAGCCTCCTTCATACGTAGTGTGGAAAACGAGCTGCAACAGTTACAGATGAGAGAACAGTCTCCTCCCATTTTATAGCTACACATGTCTGGACGCAGGGAAGAATACTTCTCTCTTAACACTTCAGCACTGTTAGTGGCATCAGATATTTTAAAAACAAATACATGGTAGTACCTATGATTAACCTCTGGTTTGCTGGACATGAAACCATCACCAGACTTCAAAACTTCCCATTCCTACCCAAAGGGAAATTTTTAACACTGGTGGTGTTTACTGGGCCGTAGAAGGGTGTCAGCCCAAAAGAGACCAGCAACCCGGAAGATGAAATACTGAGATACTGAGAGCCAGCCAAATTTTCTTTTGGACTCTAGATCAGGAGCCTTGGGATAATCCTATCCTTTTAGGTGTGAAGACTTTGTAAGAAATCCCATGTCTGTACATTTTGCTTGTGAGTTTTAAGACAGTCAATGATGACAGTGCTGCATTCCCCAGTAAAGAAGTGATTTTCTATTCTCTGTCTGCCTAGGTCAGTACTAGGGGGGAGTTGGGGGAGTGGGGCCAGTTGTAAGTGCTGGTAGGCGGAGGGTTTAAGGTATTGTCGCTTTTTGTTCTAGTAATTCCTATTCACCTTATTCCTTATCTTCTGTTTGTTGAATCTAATAAAGTTCCCCTTAGCTATTTTTCTACTTTGGGGATTGGGATGTTTATTTTATCCCTTGTGCATTGTATATGTTATTTGGTAGTAAATATTTTCCAAGGGACCGCATCCCTTGTGTTGCAGGCACTGGAGGGGGCCTCCTTGGGTGGAGGCACCAGGTGCCAGGATACAGAACTCCAGACCTGAGGTGAGAGGGAAGAAGCCACTCCAAGCAGCAAGAAATAGGGAGACCGCTAAGCTCTGCCTCAGGGCTGGGGTTACACCTTTTATTACTATCCAGTCAGTGAAAATATTGGGAAATAGATGGAGACAGAATTAATGAAATCCTCACTTGCATAAGAATAGAAAAAACAAATGAAAAGTAAGTGTGGAGCCTTTTTATTTAATTTATTTATTTATTTATTTATTTATTTATTTATTTTTCTTTCTTTCTTTCTTTCTTTCTTTCTTTCTTTCTTTCTTTCTTTCTTTCTTTCTTTCTTTCTTTCTTTCTTTCTTTCTCTTAAAGCTCATGCATTTCAGTATGTAATGTCCAGAAATCTGTGTGCCTTTCTCCATCCCCAAGCTCCTTACTCCTCATAGTCTTGTCACAGCTTAAGGAATGAGTGATTTTTATTTACAAATCAGAATGAAAGTTTTATTTATATTGTTGACTTTGCACAGCTATTGTTGAAAAGACGTAACCACTCTAGTCTTCGGAGTAGCTATAAATGCCTTGGCTGTAATGAAAACAGGACATACACAAAAAGAGGGGATTAGTGAGAGCAGAGATAACTCCAACCATCTTTTACTTATTTCTTAAGACCTCCTGTGGTACTCTGAATTGAAAAGACTGCCCTAGGTGAAAATATGTCAGATTATTATGCTCTGCATTTAGCAAGCTTGTCAGATGTGGAAAGTTTCAATAGTACCTGAGAAAACAGTTAGTGAATGTTTCCCTATATAGTTTAGGCAAGAAAGTGAATTCAATTTTGGGGATAGACTTGCATGACTTGCTCATATATGCCTGTGTGAGCACTAGTGATTTTGTGGGAGAGGTTGGCTTTCATGAATGTATAAAGACTTGTACAAGTGATGAATAAATAAATAGTAGTGCAAATAATAAAGTGGTGAGCACCTGTTCTCTGAAAATCACACCCCTTTAATGTGTTTCATCTTACATAACTAAGAAATGGAAGCACCCAAAATCTGAAGTCACCTTTGAAAATTTGTCTCTTTCTGAAAGTCCAGTGGGGCTGAAAGGCAATCTGTCAATAGAATTGCAAAATGCTTGAATTCTGTTTTTTAACAGCCTACATAGGAGAAGTTGTAGGAGAGATGTAAGAAATCCCCAGAAATCAAACTGTATTAGCTGAAGAAGAGAAGCAAAATAGGGGAGGTTTCTACACACATAGTGGGAAGGTAGGATCGCTTCTAAAAAGGAAAGATAAAATGAGAAATCAGAGAAATCAGACTGAACCCCTTGATCTGTTTCCCAGAATTCACTAAGTACAAGATGAGGGAGGCAAATGAGTCTGTGAAGGAGTTAGCATTCAATAAAGAAAGAGTGAATGAATGAATAAATAACAGAGGTCCAAAGGTCTGTGGTGGAAGACCATTGATGTCACTGGAGAGAGGATTTCAGTGGATTTACATCCCAGATAAACTTGGCCCAGAATAGAAATCTGCAGTATGAGATACTTGGTCCTGAGTGTACCGAATGAGGGAGTCTCGGATTTTCGATAAATCTTGGGAAACAGTAGTGATGCTCCAGGCATATAAGCTAGTGCCATTCCACCCTTTACATTGGCCTGGCAGGACTGCTGGGATAATGATAGGTCGATGAGCCTTCCTCGTATGGCAGATAAAATAGTAGAAAACATAATAAGAGCATCGATTTGTAGAAATATGTAGTGGAGGGGCTTATTGAGTAGCAGTCAACACAGATTTACAAAATACAGATCATGTCAAAGTAGCCTGAAAGCCTTTTCCAATACTGTAACAGATTGGGTGGAGAAGGTAAATGCAGCGTACATAATATATCTGGGCTTTAGCAAGCCCCTTGACATAGAACCTCACCAGAAGCTTAACAGTAACATTGATAATAACACATTGGTTAATAGACAGGAAACATTGCATTGTTATCATGATTGTGTCAGAATGGGGATAAATATACAAAAATCTTATGCCCTACAGAGAGAGACTGTAGTCTGAAGTACAGTACATGTATTCTTTTTTCTAAATAGCATAAGGGAGCTGGAAGGGCAGTGTGCCCTTAAGAAAGGGGTGGAGTGGATGTGGAGCAGTGTCACTGGGGTGTCTGACCCTCTTCTCTATGAGCAGAGGATGAGATCCAGGCCTGGAGAGCCCTGTTCTGATGCAGTTTTCAGAGGGCTGATTGGGCAAACAAATAATTGTTGCCTGAAGGTCCAGCTGCAAAAGACCATATGTGGACTGGACATGCCATGCTTCATTCAGCTCTTGAAAGCAGCTTTCACTAGTGTATAAGAATCTGAGAGATTTGACTTTGGGTCATGTTTTTTAAATGGATGCCTAAAGTTAGTCTCCCAAGTTTGTAGTTGGGCACTTCAGAATAACTTTCAGTTTTCAAAAGTGTTGAGTATCTGGTATCCCTTAGTGAAGTCAATGGGAATCAGTCTGGGTTTATTGCTGGAAAGATGATCTGCCTTCTGGGTTAAAGTATATGTGACAATCTAATGGACACTAGTATTTGCTTTATTACCAATGAGACATTTTATTCTTCAAAACAAAAGGAGGTGAAGGAATCAGACAAATATGGCTAGGATTTAAAAGAAATCATGTGCCTGCCTAATACACTGGAACACTGTTCAAGAGCAGTTCATCCTTGTAAAATTACTGCCCCTGTAATTCTGTCAAGGGCAGGTGCACCGTCAGTTAACAGCCACATAAATGCCAGTAGCATAAATTAAAAGGATGCCAACTTGAAATCAGGTTTCATAGTAGCAGCCGTGTTAGTCTGTATTCGCAAAAAGAAAAGGAGTACTTGTGGCACCTTAGAGACTAACAAATTTATTAGAGCATAAGCTTTCGTGAGCTACAGCTCACTTCATCGGATGCATCTGATGAAGTGAGTTGTAGCTCACGAAAGCTTATGCTCTAATCAACTTGAAATCAAGTTAGTTTAAAAAAAATGGTGTTAGAAATAGGGTTAAGGTCTCTACCTGCCCCTCAATTTTTGCACCAGTTTTTGTGTTTTGACAACATTTTTCAATTTTTTTAAAAATAGTTTTCACTCCTGCGTTATGGTGTGAAAGCCCCAGATAAACAAGATAATTAGGTCTTTATGGTAGCATCCAGACACTTCAGGAAAGATTGAGAGCCCATTTGGCTAAGCATCTGTCTGCAGGATCAGAGTCATGCAAGTGCTTAACTTTGAGCTTGTGAATAGTCCCATTGCAATGCAAAGCTGAATGTTCCCAGCCAGCAATTTTATTCACGCCAGTAGTGCTGCTGCAATCAATGGGACTGTACACATGAAAAGTAGAGTAAATTCCTCAATATGATTTTACTTACGTGGTGTAGAGTAACTTCCTCAATATGATTTTACTTACATGGTGTGAGAATTGTCACAGAAGTGCTGAAGTCAACACTGACCGTCTGTCCTCCTGTCCTCACGGACATCTTACCACCATCCTGCAAAAGAGAAGCAGCAATAATATGAAAATGCAACTGTATAATAGTGAACCCAGACTTGCCTGTCTATGAAGATCTCCAAAACCATCTGAGATGCCATCTTAAGTCCAGGAACCCCTTCTCAGTCTGGGCCAAAGCGTTTAAAACGTGGGGACTGTCACCAAAAGACAAGTGGTGGAGGTTGTGAGAAAACAGCAGGGTCAAGGATCAAGACCTGATTACAAACCCATCTTCATGCCATGTAAGATATGGAATGCAGCAAACCACGTCACAAGGGTGTTGCAATTACCTACTACATAGATGGAAAATGAAGGAGAGCCCGATATGTGAACGTGGAGAAGACCAACCCAGGAACACTTATTGATCTGCTGCCCTCTAAGATTCTTGTCCAGAGGACAGACTTGATTCATTCCATGTCACCAGAAACTCCAGAGTGGATGAGAAACTTGGATGTCAACGTTTAATGTTGTTTTTCAAGTTGCCATATGGAAGAAGAGACTCACATGCTTAAGTGTTCACAGGATTGAGTGCCTTTTTTGTATTCTGGACTTTCCAGTGATCAGATCTGTTAACTGTGAGAGGAAGGGGAATATTTTAGGTACTATACTTAAATTAAAAAAAAGAAAAAAAAACAGTTTAGAGCAGTTGTTTGCTGCCTAATTAACGGAAACAGGGTCATGTAATCTTGTAATTAAAAACAGAGGATGACCCTGATGATGAAGTGATCTAGTTGAGAGGATGCTGTCCCACATAGGAGGCAGTCTACCCTACTTCACACCTTCTGAAATATTTGGGACACATTTTCTGTCTACTTGCTGCTTTTTAGTCATATTTTAGACTAAAAGTAGATAAGCATGATAGTTATGAAGGCTTTAGTTCTTCTTGACTAATGTATACAGGATATTAGACACACATTTAAAAAATGAACATCACTTGTACCTCTTATTTTTCTATCTTCTTCTGTTTTGAAGAAATACGTTCATATTGAGCAATATCGGTAAAGATGTATTGTTCATTATGTCTGAGTTCTCTTGCAATATATATGACTTGAGTTGGCTGAATCTTTCAAATATTTTATTCACCGAAAAATGCAGTTCTGTGTCAACTGAAACTATTCACAAATTTGGGTCAAATGTGGAGAATAGTTTCAGTTGAAAAAAGTTATTTTTCAAAATATTTTGTTTTATTTCAATGTGGTTTTTAAAATTAAATTTCAAAATTTAACTAGGCTTGTTATTTAAAAAAAATAGCACTCCCCATGAAAACTAAACAAACTAAAGAAAAAAATGTTTTGCATCAAATTAAATGTTCGTTGACTTTTTGGTTCAGCCTCCCGACTCAAAAATCAATTATTCACTCAGCTCTCTGCATCGCATTTACTTCACTTCCAAAACTCCAGGAGGTTGAAACCTACCTATGTAAGTATCAAGATAGGTTGGGGGAAGAGGTAAAATTATTTTCACAACTAGAGCTTAAAAATGGCACCACAAACCAGGCACAATGTTCATGAGAGTAAAAAATAAAATAAATTAAATTTAGAATATATATTGGATATAAAATAGAAACTAAATGAGAAAATTCACTTACGTTAATCAAATCTGTAAGTTCTCATTACTGGAGCACTCCTTTTGTTTCAATTTTTAAAGGGTTTAATAAAACATAGTCTTTCTCCTCTCACACTAGTTTTACATTCATGTAACTTCACTGAAGTCAATAGAGCTACTTATGTACACCACAGTAATGAGAGAAGAAATGGGCCGTAATGCTAAAGTTGTTAGGATATAGTAAACAGCTGTTGCTTCCTGGGTAAAAAAGTAGTCTGTAGTAGGTAATCTCTTCTGTTTGCAGCCTTTAGCATTCTGTTCCATTGTTGGTAACTCTATCAGCCACCTCGGGGTCAATAGTTTTCCCACATAAAGTAGGGGCCAAAAGAAATATTTCCACTGGTTTCAGATGTGTTCATCTGATTTATCTGGGTATAACAGAGAGGATGATTTAGCTCATTGGGTTTAATCGGTGTTCTCATCCAAAATTTCATCCGAGTTATATTAAAAATAAGTTAAGGGCTGAATCTTCCACTGTGCTGGATGTTTTGGCCTGTTTCAGCACACCACACAAGCATCGGTTCATGGTAAGAACTGAGCAGTTCCAATGACTTTCCATGGAACTACGTACATGTTTAAAGTTAAACATGTGCTTGACTGCCAGAAGCTGGGCCTGGCTGACAGGAAATGGATCACCTGATAATTGCTGTGTTCTGTTAATTCCCTCTGAAGCATCTAGCACTGGCCGTGGTCAGAAGACAGGATATTGGATGGACCAATGGTCTGACCCAGTGAGGTCATTTGTATCTTCTTAAGAACTGTGCTGGATTGGGACTAGCATTCTCTGTACCTTGCAGAATCAAATCCTAAGAAAACAGAAGAGTAAGAAACTATCCTAATTGTACGCACAACCCCCCATTTTATTGTTAGTCTTCCTTAGGGATTCAGATGCACATGTTAAAATATATTTGAGAATGGGATATTACCAACTTGTACAGACATGGCCAATGATCTGTTTTTCAGTAGAGGTGAATGTTTAGCTTGTCATCCAACTAGGCTGCACTATTACTTGTACTACCTTGTGTATCGTATAGCTCCTTCCATCCCAAAGGCTTTCAATACTTTACAAACTGTGATCCTGACCTTTCATCCCTTGATCCCATAAGAATTGCTAGATTGAGGCCTTCAGACACATTGAGGCCTTCAGCAATAACATCCTTGCGACTAAAATGCAACCCTTTCTGGAGTAGACTTTGGAGCTACGTAAGAAAAACAGCCACAATGCTCAACAGTTTAGCTCAGTAAATGAACCAGAATATCATTTTTATTTGAAATTGAAACCATGTAAGCAGAGTTTAGTCAATTCTGTGAACAGTATCGATACAATAATGAAAGGAGTTCCATCTGCAATTTTATATTTTTTTCTAAAAGAAGCCAACACTTATTTCACCCTGTTCTTACAAGGGAGGATGTTTGAATCTAGATGTTTTGGTCATAATTAGTACTGACAACTTTATAAGAAGACATAGAAAAGTGTTTACAAGAAACATTTTAAACTAATTAGAATGGAAAGCAGTTTCTAGGTCTGACACAGAAAAGTGGCCTGCTGAACTTTGTTTCTCCTTTTTCCATTTATCAAAGAGATTTTTCATCATATTGCACATCCACTGCTTTCAGAACAAATTCTGGCAAGAGTACTCAGCGTCACCATGAGAAAAAGCCTTAGATGTTTCCCCAGGATAGAAAAAAGCCGACCCTATCAATTCCCATTTCTCAGACAGAGTGATACCTTTAACACTCGGTAATGAAAGTTTTTATATGGGAGAAGGATTACCAACATCAGCCTCTTATTGTCCTTTGATGTGCACAGAAATATTACACAAACCAGTTATTAAAGAATAAATTGTGGGAGCCCAATACCCCCACCAGCTCAGTTTGTCATTTTGCCCTTAGCTGTTTTAGGTCATGGTGAATTCCTCCTTTCCATGGGGTTATTTAGTATCTGCTAGCTTTTTGTGTGCATTTGTAACCTCTTTTTGTTTTGATCTGTTGTAATTTAGTAACTATTTATATTTCATCCATCACCATCAACTGGTAGTAATTAAAAACAAAACACCAGTAGCAATCCTGTGTATCAGAGAGCTCAGTGCAGTGAAAGTAAACCTGCTAAATCTTTAAACCCTTTAAATACAAGGAGATGATTTGCAGAAAGACACTGTATTTCTCAGCTTCCCAGTGAACTGTAAATAGCACGAACACCACTGCCGATCTAAATCTTTTCCTAGCAGCTGTTGTTTGTCTCCAGAGAGGATTTTCTGTGATTCATGGTTAAATTATATATAAGAAAGCCAGAAAATGCGTAGATTCTGGCAGGTGTATTTCCCTTGCCTGACTAATTAAGTTCAAAAATTGCACACTTGCAGGCAGAAAGTTTGTTAGGGCTCGCTCAACTTTCCCCACATACTGGGAAGAATGTACACAGCGCTAGTTTCTCTAACTTCCTCTTCACAAAAGGTCGGGACATAGACAAGCATTGCCAACTTTCTAATCGCACAAAACCCTGGCCCTGCCCCTTGCTGTCCCCTTCCCTGAAGCCCCACCCCTACCCACCTCTTCTGATGCCCCGCCCCCCTCCATTGCTTGCTCTCCCCCACCCTCACTCACTTTCACCGGGCTGGGACATGGAGTTGGGGTGCGGAGGGGGGTGCAAGCTCCTGGGTGGGTCCAGAAATGAGGGGTTCATGGTGTAGGAGGGGGCTTCAGGCTGGGGCAGTGGTTTGGGGAGTGGGAGGGGGTGAGGGCTCTGGCTAGGGGTATGGGCTCTGGGGTGTGGCCGGGGATGAGGAGTTTGGGGTACAGGAGGGAGGTCTGGGCTGGGGCTGAGGGCTTTGGAGTGTGAAAGAGGGCTGTCAGGGTTCCCTCCCCACTCTGAACTCTAGGGTCACAGATGTGGGGACCTGCCTGGAAGACCCCCTAAGTTTATTTCTACCAGCTTAAGTTAAAACTTCCCCAAGGCACAAATTCTTCCTTGTCCTTGGAATGGTATTGCTGCCACAAAGATTTAGGAAAAGGACCACTTGGAGTTCCTTTTTCTCCCAAAATATCACCCTAAACCCCCTAATCCCCTATCCTGGGGAGGCTTGAGAGTAAACAAGGTGAGCACAGATGAGACCCTTGGGTTTTTAGGACACTAAAAACCCCAATCAGATTCTTAAAAAAGAACTTTTATTATAAAGAAAAAAAAGTAAAAGAAACACCTCTGTAAAATCATGATGGAAGATAATTTTACAGGGTAATAAGATTTAAAAGACAGAGGATTCCCCTCTAGGCAAAACTTCAAAGTTACAAAAAAACAGGAATAAAGCTTCCTCTTAGCATAGAGAAAATTCACAAGCTAAAACAAAAGATACTCTAATGGATTTCCTTGCTATTTCTGTCATTTTAGATGTATCGTTCAGTAGGAGCTGGATTACTTGCTTGGTCTTTCTCTTTTGTCTCCGGAGAGAACAACAAAAGCCCAAAACAAAAACCTTCCCCCACAGATTTGAAAGTATCTTCTCCCCTTATTGGTCCTTTTGGTCAGGTGCCAACCAGGTTATCTGAGCTTCTGGAAGGGGTGAGGGGTGCGGGCTCCGACTGGGCAATGCTTACCTTGGGTGGCTCCCGGAAGTGACCGGCATTCCCTCTGGCTCCTAGGTGTAGGGGCGGCCAGTTAGCTCCATGCACTGCCCCTACCTGCAGGCACCATCCCCACAGCACACACTGGCCGTGATTCCGGGCCAATGGGAGCTATGGAATTGGCACTCAGGGTGAGGGCAGTGCACGGAGACCCTCTGGCCGCTCCTTCGCCTAGGAGCCAGACATGCCGTCTGCTTCCGGGAACTGCGCGGGAGCCAGAGCAGGTAGGGAACCTGCCTTAGCCCCGCAGTACCGCTGACCAGACTTTTAGCAGCCTATTAAAATCTCCCAGATTGTTTTCAGTAGTCTCCGGGAGATAGATGCCACTTCCGGTAGACTCGGGCCCATCCGGGAGGGTTGGCAACCCTAACTTAGGCACAGAAGGATATCGATATTTATGTTGTGTATTTCAAAGTAACTTTGCTTATGTGCATTTGTGAATCAAGGCCTTAACTTTATTTTGTCTCTTAAAGGAAAAGCATTATCAAAACACAAAGAATCAGTGTTTAGTCATGGTCAGATCTGAGGTTTGGAATCAGAGACCATCTCTCGGGTGGTGGGGGGAGAGGCAGTAACAAAGGAGGTAGCCATCTTTGGCCTCCATTCAAACGTGTAAGTGATTTCCTGGATAGAGGCCTATACTGGCTACCCCTGCCCTCCCTTACTTTTTGGTCCCTCTAAGATAGGTTTGAACTCAAATCTCCGATCTGATATCCCTGAATTTTCAGACCTGGATCCAAATCTTGCTGGTCTCTCCTTTTGTTGGATGTAACTTATCTTTCTGATTTGAGTAAAACAGAAATGGAAGATGAGTGTGATTCATTCTTAAATTTTTCTCTCTAAGACAACAAAGTAAGAGCCAATTTCATCCCTGTCATATGGGGCTGGAAATCCGATGGTCCTAATCTCCTGTAGTCATTAGTATTCATAATAAGGCTGATCTGTAACCTGTATACTGATCATAGTTTTTTGTGTTCCTCTTAACTGCTGAATCCTAAAAGAATCTGTAGGATTCCTGTAACAAGTCAGTGCTTCCTCCTGTGCCATTAATTATTGGGATGCTAGGACACTCTATTTTTAAAAAAAAAACATTTGTAATACTTTTTTTAAACAAACAAGCAGATACATTATTCTTTAACTGTCTAAACCACTGCCAATTATTCAAGCACAGTCACTGGCATAAAGTTCACATTGATTGGGAAGTCTCAGAGAAGATGCTGTAGCTCTTCAGAATTGTGGAATCAGGGAAGAATTCCAAGAGATGTTTTGCTAAGATTTTCTTGTTGTAAGTGAGGTAGCAAGGGGCAGTGGATAGGGCACGAATGGAGACTCAGGAGACCTGGGGTCTGCCTTTAGCTCTGTCGCAGATCCACTCTGTGACCTTGAGTAAGTCACTTCATCATCTTGTGCCACCATTTTTACTCCTACTTTTTCTCTGTCTTGTCTATTTTGACTGCTAGCTCGTAGTGTCTTTCCATGTGTTTGTGCTGTGCCTGGCACTGTGGGGTCTTGATCTTGGTTGGCGTCTCTAGGCTAGGGTTGCCACCTTTCTAATGGCTGATAACTAGACTCTGAGGCTATGCCCCCGCTCTGCTTCTTCCCCCCAAGGGCCCTCTCCCTTCTCCACTCTTCTCCCCGCCTCCCCCGATTAAAAAAAAACCTGGACATCAGGGCTTCTCAAATGGCACCTGGACACATATGCCGAAACCCAGACTGTCCAGGTGAAAACCAGATGGGTGGCAACCTTACTTTAGGCCTGTCTGCAATGCAAAGAATAAATAAGTGAAGAATATTGTACAGGGTAACTGGGATGCGGCCATAGGTTCCAGGCCATAGTCTCCAGTAAGGAAAAGCTTTTCATGTTTAAAATGATTTTGGTTTCTTCATGCTTGAATTCTACATAAGAGAACACTATCTTTTCAGCTCTTTGGTCCAGAAGAAGAACATTTAATTTTCCCTGAGTGAACTGAAAACCTGTAAACAGGTGGGAAAGTGGCAATAGAAATATGTAAACTGTGATAAACACTTCACTAGCCTGCTTACTGTCAGTGTTCCCAAAAGGGATTTAGTAACTAATAGTACTGCTAGTTTCATTCCAAGGGGTTCTGAGCCCTACTGGTTTATGTATCATTCTATATTTTAAATTACTTTTAGCAGGCAGAAGATGCTGACAATTAATTTCCTGGGTTGCTGGTGAACGATTAAATATGTTACAGTTCCTGCATTTCATCCCAAAGGTGGCTGCACTTCCATGGTGGGTGAAATGATTCTATGTAAATAGCTTGTAAATCAGATTTAAAAGTTTGTAGAGAACTTTGGGAGCCCTCTGAATGAAGCATGTCATGTATATAGGCTATCATTATTGTGCTTCTAGGCCTCCTATCAAAAGAGAATTAACTGAAGCATCTCTGAAGCTGACCACCTAAATCTCTTATAGGAAACTTGATTTCGTTTCCAGAATGCAGTGGCTTAGCTCAGAGGGGGCTAACAGCTGGTGTCAGAAGTTAGTTCTAAAAGGAGTATGTATTTTTTAGTCTAACCAGTGGAAGGACAAAGCTAGTAGGTGTGGGTTTGCATACCTAACAATGCTTTGTGTTTGCACAGTACCTTTCTTCTGAAGTCCTTTACAAACTTCAATTAGTTAAGTCTCACAACAGCCCTGTGCGGTAGGTAAACAGTAATATCTGTATTTAAGAGTGGAGGAAACAAAGACATATTATAGATCCGTGACTTTCCACACAATCACTGCTGTAACGGAGTGTTTGTGAGTGTACATTGAACAGAGGTGGGAATTTTGCAACTGCTGCTTCTTTTTTGTTATTTCTGAGTTGGGTTTAAAAGCTGCAGGGAAGAACACAGTTCAGGAAAGCATTTGTATTCAGGATAGCATTTTAAACAATGATGTCAACAGGATTTATGCATCTACTTAGGTGCTGTCCAGAATAGGGATGGATTTAGGCAAGTGCTTTCCTGAATCAAGGCCTGAATACTGAAAGTCTGCTCCTCTTCTATATATACAGAGAGAGAGAGAGAGAGAGAGACTGACTATGACATATGGTGGTGGTGGATGGTTGAAGCCCAGTGAAGATTTATATAAGCCTGTTGGATAGATTTTACTGAGAGTGTAGTCCTGATCAAGGCAACTAGAGATGAAAGGCCACTGCTTTATGTACTTACTCACATACCTCTCTAAGGATTAATTAATTTTTGTTACCGGGGATGAGCCATAGTACCTAATAGTAATTTGGGTAGATGATAACCTGAAGAAAGTCCAGAAAATACAGGCACTTTGCCATCTGCCTTGTTTATTTTCACTTGGATACCCTTTGTCTAGTCCAAAATGAATAGCAGTGATAAAAAAGGATTAGATGGAACAAAACATTATTTTTCTTTGCATTAAAAACAAAATGTTTATTTAAAAAAAAATAAACTGCTTTGTATTTGGTTTTAGTTTTTTTTACTGCAGTAAAATCTGAGTTCACTTTTCATACATTAATGCCAATGTAAACCTGCATGCAACAACAAGTGTAACCAATATACTGGAAAAATTATTAAACAATTTATAAGTACCAAGAGGATAATAGGGTCATAAGGAATAGCGACCATGGGTTTGACATGAACAAACCATGCCAAACCAACCTAATTTTCTTCTGTGACGGGGTTAATGACCTAGTGAATAGCGGAAAGCTGTAGACATGATATATCTTGATTTTTAGTTCTTTTTTTGAGACAGTCCCATGTGACATTCTCATAAGCAAACTAGAGAAATGTAGTCGAGATGAAATTACTATAAACTGGGTGCACAAAAGACCATAATGAGTAATTTTCCATGGTTTACTGTCTAGCTGGGAAGGTATATCTAATAGAGTTCCAAAGGTGTCAGTCTTGGATCTGGTATTAGTCAACATTTTCATAAATGACTTGGAAAAATGTGTGGAGAGTATGCTTATAAAATTTGCAGATGACACCAAGCTGGGAGGGATTACAAACAACTGTGACAAGCTGAAGAACTGGTCTAAAATCAAAAAGGTGATATTCAATAAAGACAAGTACAAAGCACTTCACCTAGGAAGGAAAAATCAACGGGGAATAACTGGTTAGGTAGTAGTGCTGCTAAAAAGGATCTGGAAAGTTTATAGTGAATCACAAATTGAATATGAGTCAACAATGTGATGCAGTTGCAAAGAAGGCTTGAGGTGTATTAACAGCACTGTTGTAATGCAAGACATGGGAGGTAATTTTCCCACTCATCTTGGCATTGGTGAGGCCTCAGCTGAAATACTGTGTCCAATTCTGGGCACCACACTTTAGGAAAGATGTGGACATATTGGAGAGACTCCAGAAGAGGAGAACAAAAATGATAAAAGGTTTAGAAAACCTGATCTATGAGTAAAGGTTTAAAAGAACAACCACAAAAAACAAAAAGAAAAGGAGTACTTGTGGCACCTTAGAGACTAACAAATTTATTAGAGTATAAGCTTTCGTGAGCTACAGCTCACTTCATTGGATGCATTAAGTGAGCTGTAGCTCACGAAAGCTTATGCTCTAATAAATTTGTTAGTCTCTAAGGTGCCACAAGTACTCCTTTTCTTTTTGCGAATACAGACTAACACGGCTGCTACTCTGAAACCTGTCATAAAAAACAAATAACTGGACCTGTTTAGTCTTGAGAAAAAAACCTGAAGGGGCCTTATCACAGTTTTCAAATATGTTTAGGTCTGTTATAAGAGGAGATGTTTCAGAGTAGCAGCCGTGTTAGTCTGTATTCGCAAAAAGAAAAGGAGGACTTGTGGCACCTTAGAGACTAACAAATTTATTTGAGCATAAGCTTTCGTGAGCTACAGCTCACTTCATCGGATGCATGAAGTGGAGAGAGATCAGTTGTTACCATGTGCGCTCAAGGTAGGACAAGAAGTAATGGCTTAAACTGCAGCAAGGAAGATTTAGGTTAGATATTGAGAAAAGCGCTCTAACTGTTAAGTTTTGAACAGGCTTCCAAGGGAAGTTGTGGAATCCTCATCAGTGGAAGCTTTTTAAGAGCAGGTTGTACAAACACCTGTCAGGGATGGTCTAAGTTTACTTGGTCCTCTGCCCCTGCACAAGGGCCTGGACTTGATGTTGTCTCAAGGTCCCTTCAAGCCCTACATTTCTGTGTTTCTGAAACACATATACTGAAAAAAAATCAACATAACTTTTCAAATTTGTAATATTAACTTGAAGGGAAAGTACAAATTTTAATCTGTTAGTGCTGGTGGAGGGATACTATGAGAGAAGAGAAATGCTGAGAAAATTACCAGCAGACTATGTTCACTGTTTTTTTTTAAATAAAAAAGGTATTAAAAAGCAAAAATAATGTTGATTAATGCATGTTATTATGCAAGTATTGGACTAGCATTCATCACTGAGTACTGTATGCAACAGAAATTAAACTCGTATTTAATTTTAATTACAAGTTATCCTATTTACTCCTGGTCCTCCACCACATCTGTTTGACACGTGCGAGGCGCATTCAGCCACACATCCGGCGCCTTCTGTGTGTCAGTATCTGGCATGGAGGGTAGCAATCAATCTATTGATTACATACTATTGCTGTTAGTTGAACAGCCAATTGGTAGTGTTTAAAATTAAGCTAAGATAGATTTATTTTAAAGATTACAATAAAGGTATCTAATCTATCTACATACATACTATTCCACATTTCCTTTTGATCTCCGTTAGTTACAGTGCTTACTGGCCACTTCAGTTAATGCTGCTTTTGACTTTTCTTTCATGTCACTATCTACATAAATTGTACTGCTAGTCACAGCTTTTTCTGCACTGCTTTTCGTGTCCTTGTATTGCTGCTGACTACTCTGTGACGTTCTTCATAGCTACTCTTTCCTGCTGCTGTATGTAGAGCTCAAATTATACTGTTCTTGGAGATTTTCAGAGATATTCTGTACTGCTTCTCCCTGCAGCTTTCTTCTGTGCTGTACTGCTGGTCTTTGCAGCTTTCCATGTTAGTCAGAGCCACTGTTCAGGTATTCACTCCACTGCACTGCTGATTTTGCATGCTTTTCAGCATGTTGCATTACATCTTTTTTTTTTTCTGGTATGGTTGCTGTCTGTCTGTTGCTGTCCATTGCACCGTTGATGCTGGATCCAGTCAGTGTAGGTCAAAGGCTTTCTGCATAGCTCTTTGCTATGCTCTTTATTTCTATTGTTTTATATTACTAGCTGTTGCTTTTAGTTGGCCTGAGACTGATTTATCAGAACCATTTAATTAGTCAGTATTAGGTACCTATGATTACCTCTATTCTTTACTCTTGTATTCTAATTGTATTTGACTGTAAAAATAAAATAACACATAAATGGATTGGAAACAGATCATTCTTTTCTACTCTTTTGTTTTGGTTTAACTATTAAAGAGGATAATGCCTGTCCTGACGCTGCATTTAAATGGCACCACACCACCAAGTAGGGTACCTGATATATTAGAGACTCGATGATGTCCTACTCTGGTTGGGAGAATGTGAACCACCTAGCTCAGAATCAGGCCAAATGGGCTTCTTACCTGTTGTGGTTCAACCTTTGTCACAGCAGAGAAGACAGGGAATTCCACACCCCACAGCTAGCGGCAAAGTTCTCTGCCACAGGGAGGCTTGGAGAGAATCAATCGTAAAGATAACTGAGCATTTATGTAGTCTGGATTTTCGTGGATGTGAGATTATTGTTCACAGAGAAGACTAGAATCCAGCCTGATTTTTGAATAGACACAGGTTTCAAGTGGATCATCTTTCAAGATTGTTGGGCCATGGTTTGCCGTTGCCAAAACCATATTGACTCTTCCCCGTGATATCATGTTTAGCTGCTTGTCTGAAAATTCTGTTCTTTACTATAGTTTCAACCATTTTGTCTCGTACTGAATTTAGGTTTATTGGCATGTAAAAGGATCACTTCTGGAGCCTTTTTTAAAAAAAATCTGAGTTATGTTGGGTGAATGCCATCTGTCCCTGGTGCTTATTATTGTTTAATATATCCATTTCTTCCAAAACCTTCTCTACTGAAACCTCAATCTGGGACAGTTCTTCAGATTTGTCATTTAAAAATAATGGCTCAAGTGTGGGAATCTTCATCACGTTCTTGACAGTGAAGACCAATGCAAAGCAGTCAGTGGGAGCCATCGACTTCAGTGGGACCAGAGTTAGGCCACATATAGTCCTTCCAATGGTGAAATAAATTCTGGACAACTTGAAACTACCCTATATTAACTATACATAAATAAATCTTTACTGTCTTTAGGGTAACTAAGGTCCATAATATAAGTGTAATAAAAATTATATGTTCTATCCTGATCCCACTCCCATCAAAGTCAATAGGAGTTTTTCCATTAAGTTTAATGGGTATTGGATCAGGCCCTTAATAATAGTACAATAGGGGTAACATGCTTTGATTTTTTTAAAAATAGTTTGATGGATTCATCAATGAGTAAAACTATGTAACTGCACATGTATTTGGCATAATTACACATGAAGGGCTTGCAATAACCTTATATAGATATTTACATACGCAGTATGTTGTCAATACAGTGTATTTAGAGACAGTTAATATAATCTGTTACTGCAGACTGAATGCTGACTTGAGATAATACCTCACTTGTGGATGGCCAAACAAATTCCTGCAGGGGAATCAATACTTGTCATGTCAGATTCCACACATTCACATGTTGGGAGACAGGGTTGGCTCTGGGGAGAAGCTGATCGTTTGTATGCTACTATATTAGCAAGATCTGTTTGTGGAATAAAGGATTGCTCAGTCTAGATTCATCTATCATCCTAGTCTTCTCTGTCTTGTTTCTGGACACCATGTACTGGAGTGAATACATTTTACTTTTTTAACTTGAGAAAGTAATAGCGCTGGCTCCTGGTATTTCAGCTTTCTTTCTCTGAGCTCTAGAAACAGTTTTGTTTGGGCTATCGAGTGACAGTTTTTAGGGAAGATATGGAGCACTGGGAGCAGCTTGGGAAAATACACTTTTACTGAGGTTATTCGGAAGTCTAGAAATAAAGAAACTGTGGGACAGAATATACTTTGTCTTTGTTCTGCAGTTTAAATTTATATATTTCTTAGGCAAGTAAGAAAATCTCATGTGAAATCAGAAGAATCAAGGGTTAAACTTTAACCCAGGGAATCATGTGTTTCACACAAGCCTCTTGATGGGAAATGGTAACAGAATAATGACTTACCCAAGGCCCACCATCTGTGAGCAAAGGGAAGAAAATGGCTTCAGACCCCAGGAACAATAATAGAGATGCTTGTCTTCAAACTTGAAGCAGAACACAGTCCAGAACAGGAAGAATTCACATGCGCTCGTGCTAAAATCAGAGGAATCCCATCATGAGTTTGGCAGATAGAGGGCTGGAGTCCCCATTCTTCTAAGGTCACTTTGTGCTGCTGATTCCTAGTGGAGAACTCCCCCCGCAGGAATCACCAATGGCAGAGCTGCTGGAGGTGGCAGTCGCCTTCTATGCCAGCCGCCCCTTCACCCTTGCATAAGGGGCAGGCTGGTGAGCATGTTGGAGCAGGATGATGGGGCACATCAGAGCTGAGTTCAGCTGTGCCCAGTCCTCAGACCTTATGCCAGCAGTTCGAGCAATATAAGCTAGAGCAGGGAGCCACACTTGGCACTCTGCAGCTGCCCCCTCTGTTACATCTGAGTGTAGTGCAGGCCCAGTGGAGAACTGCTGCCGGAGCTGCCGATTGGTTTGATGTGATGGGACAGTGTAGTAGGAATAGATGAACTGCGATCCAAAATTTCACCTGTCCCTTGAACGGAATCTTTTAAAATGTATTCTAAACCCCTCTCTTCCCATTACATACATCTGCCTGAGGGACTTTTTGAAGCTTTCTCTGCATACCAGGTATTCTTGTGGAAAAGGGTACATCACCCCACATTCCTCTCCTCTTGGGATTCTCTTCAGGTTGTCTTCTGGGAGCTATGTTTTTGGGGGGAGCTGGCTACTCCCTCCTTCCTATGGAAACAGATTCCCTGGGTTAGAAAGGCTGTGATTCCCTCTCAGCTACTTCGGAAACAATGAGTAAGTATTACTCCAGTATGCCCTCCTGTGGGTTGTGCTGATCTTGCTGCTTCCAAACGAAATGACTCTCTGAGATTTTGTCCATTTGTCTCTGAGACTTTGTGCTGAGGTTGTTGAAGTTCCAGCATGCAAGAGTCTACCATCCCTCTTCCAGTTCATCTAGCCCCTGTTAACACTCACATTCCTGCTGCCTGTGAAACTGAACTTAGAATGGAGACGTGTCTTTTGTTTGGCAGTTGCATTAGCCATTGGTCTGCTGGGTTGCTCTGTTTAACAGTTCTTCTGAGCCACTGATTTGGTAGTTGTTGAATCTCTCTTCCTTTTTGACAGAACACACTGAACCTGATATTTCTGTAACAGCTGGCTTTAGGCCGTGGCTCACTTTTACAGTGGAGTATCAACCATAGAATATCTGCCATTTGTAAGTGTAATGCATAACCCTGGTATCAGCAACGTTTAGAAAAGTAAAGGGGCATTTTAAAGTACTCTAGACATTCTCAAATGCATGATTCTATTAGGCTTAATTTTAAAAGTCCGTTCATTTCCATTTCAGTTAGAAATCATACTCTATATTTATATTTTATCTCAAGAACTCTCTAGTGAACAACTGCCCTCCAAAACAGTTTATTATAGATGCCTTTTTTCCTTAAAGCAAACAAATAGAAAGTATGAAATCAATTCCTATTTTTACATGTCAGGCCAGATTGTTCCTGCCTTTTGCATACAGATGTGGAAGGCAGGCACAAGAATCTACCCTTCTCCCCATGCAGTCCCTGTGCTTGGGGGAATGTAGGCACTGTTCCCTCAATGTACTTCCCATAGTGTAAATTGCCCCACAGGAGCTGAGGCCACAACACCTGCTCTTCCCATTTTCCCTATCATACAAAGTTGTTTGGGTTCCCCATGCGGAATCCAGCTGTGCCATCCTATTGAGTGGTGCTCCGTTCCCTCCCCTTGCAGCCAAGAGAGGTGGGAAGCAGTTTTGCCTCCAGTGGTATAATTCCCCAGTGGTTGTCCTGGGATGATGGGACTTCATGCTCCCACATTACTCATCCCAAATCGTAATCCCCACAATCTGGACTTTACGGTATAGCATCTTTAAACAGAATAGTCAGATTTCCAAAGTGCACACCTGCCTGATTTGCAAGTGCATAATGCCCATTGCACGGGCATGTTGGGAAACGTGCACATACCTAGTGATGTGTGGAATCCTACATAGTGTATCAGGCACCACATGCTTACTCTGGGTAGATGCAAACTGCATGCGCTTGTAAAAGCATGTACCATTTTGTTCAATGAAATATATATTGATATTTAGGAACATATATAAAGCCATTGTTATGGCAACTTGGGCACCTTTCCATTAACAGAATCAATTCAAAGTGTTGGCTAAGTAACAGAATGCCTGCTCGGTTAAAAAACAAAACAAATGGGCCCTAAATATATACTACCAGAATCCCCTTTAGATATGTGTGTTTCAAAGTATTAGCAATGTAACAGCTGAGCTTTGATTTCACCCCAACCTTTTAAGCTCTTCCTTTAGTAAAATGGTCATTAAAAGAACATTTCATAGGCTATGAAAACTACAAAACATGAAATATCATGGCACGTTGACAAAAAGTATTTCCTTTTTATTCAGGAAATCTTCAGTTCCATAAATGTGAGTTTTATGCTTTGAACTTATAGCCGTAGAATAGTAGAAATGAACTCCCATGTTATTTCTGCTCTTCAAGGGCTGTTTCCCCTTTATAATGTCTGATTCTTTTTTAGACAAGTCTCTACATAGGTGGCTTGCTGGATAGCCAGAGGGTAGACACATCATTTGGCTTCTGCAATGCAAAGTAATGTTAATTTAATGTGTAAAAATAAGAATCAATTGTTCAAGATTAATACTGGGGAAACCTAGATTAGCGCAAACTAGATTGTTAGTGCAATTGATTTGGAGTACACTGGGATGAGAGTTAGCCATTGAAATTAATTGTCAAAGAAGATCTTTCCCCAGTAATGACTACTTATTTAACCAGTTTGGTGGAGAAAATAAGAGTTTTTAATTTATCATCTGAAACGAGAAAAAAGTGTGCGTGTGAGAGACAGAGAGAGCGAGAGATAGCTATACATATAACACACAAACACCCTTCCTGTATGATGAAATAGAAAATACATGGCCAGATTGTGTCTGGCTCTAGCAGGCAGGGGGTGAGGGGCTCAGATACCATGACGAGAAGTAATGTATGGGCACCTAAATACAACAGAACAAAAGGAGCCTTCTCCAAATGCAAGTCCCAGGGACAACTGGAAGGTCCTTCCCTCAGTGGAACACAAATGCGTCTCCCTCCTTGCTCCTCTGGATATGCAAATCAAATCTGAGGGAGTGGGGAGGAAGTGGAGCCACATCTCTGCGTGTTGGTTAGCCCCACTCCATGGAGCAGTCTGCATTATCCAAATGGCTGCGTACCAGTGAGCTGAGGAAGGGATTCACCTGTAGTACAGAAGAGCCTCTTGGCCTCTCCTGCCATTTTCCACTGAATGCATCCAATGAAGTGAGCTGTAGCTCACGAAAGCTTATGCTCAAATAAATTTGTTAGTCTCTAAGGTGCTACAAGTACTCCTTTTCTTTTTGGCCTGTCTAGTGAGGCTTGTGTTTTCCTTTGATGCTCCTTGATCATCTCTCTTTCCATGCTGAACAAGCTATATTTTCTGTACATTAAGTTGGAGTTACTGACTTGGAGTCCTTGCTGCAACCATCTCAAGGAGGAGGTGAGAGATCCTTTGACCTCCAAGAAGAGGTGGGAAAGGTAGCGGAGTGCGAAACATAATTCACGTTCTTGGTCACAGGCTCAGAAATGGGGTCTCATCCCATAAGGCTGGCAATCCAGCTGTGGTTGGTGTGTCACACAGAAGTACAGAGATCATACAGGAGAGCTGAGTTTTGTTGCAAAATGCACTAGCAATTGAATGGTCTGTCATGCTTGTCTTATTCTCATGGGGAGTACGTGTAGCTGGACGCCTCTCCTCCCAGCAGTGTTTAATTCTCCTTTAAATCCCTCTGCTTCTTTCAAGCCATACTTACTGCTGTAGCTCCAAAAGAGATAAAAGTGTTAGTACTCTGTTATGCACATTTACTTACGGTGATAAACTCAGGAGAGACAGCTGCAAGGGTGGGGTAGAAAACAGTCCCAGAAGGGTAAAAGGCCCTTCTCCCTATTAACTGAGGAGGGGTGACGAACGGTCAATCACGTTCAGCTGAGAAGGGGTTACCAGAGAACAATTAGGATCAGCTGAGAGGGAGTTACCTAAGGGCAATTAGGATCAGCTGATTCCAACTAAGGGCTGCCTGAGACCTTTTTAAACCCTCCCCTGTTGGGGGGGGGAGTAGATGAGGAACAGCCAGTAGATGAGGAACAGCAAGATGAGAATAGACCCCTAAGGAACTATAACATAAAATGACATAAATATGAGTGCATGTTTGTAGGGGAGTGGGAGAACATACAGAGAGACCCTTTCAAAGGTCACTCAATACACTTCGAGAGTTCTTGGAATGTTCATCACTTGTATTTGCCATAGTCACATTTTGCTACCCTGTTATTTTATGTTATAGTTCCTTAGGGGTCTATTCTCATCTTGCTGTGACTGCACAATTCCCATGGGCATTCATAGGAGTTTCCCTGGTGTATGGTCTTTCAAACGGACATTTTCACTTGCTTAAATAGTTATGTTTAAACTAGGTTATATTTAAACAGTGTTTTAAATATAAATGAAGAGAAATACCACTGGACAGAAATGTGCAGATGTGAAAACCATACCATGAGTCATGACAGTTGCCTAAAGGAGATTTCAGAGTAGCAGCCGTGTTAGTCTGTATTCGCAAAAAGAAAAGCAGTACTTGTGGCACCTTAGAGACTAACAAATTTATTTGAGCATAAGCTTTCGTGAGCAAGTGAGCTGTAGCTCATGAAAGCTTATGCTCAAATAAATTTGTTAGTCTCTAAGGTGTCACAAGTACTCCTTTTTGCTAAAGGAGATTTTGTTTGTTTGTTTGGTATGGTAGTTAAAACAGCTTCTTTCTTCCCCCTCCATCCCCCCAAAGCCACAATGCTTTTTCCCATTGCAATAATAATGGGGAGTGTCTATATGTAATGAAATCTGTTTTTAATCTCTCAATTGCATTTTCTTCTTTTTTGTTTTGGTCAAGTTTTTGTGTTTGACACTTATGCCACACCTAAATACCTAACCACACTGAGTCTAAATGCAATTTGGCAACCAGTTCCTGATGGCTTGATAAATTGTATTGGTATTAGTTATGCTTGTGTAACCTTTGGATGGGCTAGAGTTCACTTTGTTGCCCTTCTCTGGTGCCTAAAAACACCCAGCTCCACTAGAAAAGCAGCTGGAGACCCAGAATTCAGTCTCTAAGGATTTTCACAGGTTTCAGAGTAGCAGCCGTGTTAGTCTGTATTCGCAAAAAGAAAAGGAGTACTTGTGGCACCTTAGAGACTAACAAATTTATTAGAGCATAAGCTTTCGTGAGCTACAGCTCACTTCATCGGATGCCGATGAAGTGAGCTGTAGCTCACGAAAGCTTATGCTCTAATAAATTTGTTAGTCTCTAAGGTGCCACAAGTACTCCTTTTCTTTTTAAGGATTTTCAGCAAGGATTGCACAAGGTCAACTTCTGCACATTCAGTAACAAAAAGAATGAACTTAATTAAGTACCAACTTTATAAATCTTATGATAAGATAATAAATAACATAATTTGTACAAAATAACATGGCTGGGGACTGTTTGAGCCTTTGTTCCCTGGGTCAACTTTGATCTTCTTTGATCAGCTTCAGTCAGCCTTGTGATCACCCTACCCCTGTGTGATTAATGAGGGGATAGGGCTGACCTAGGAGAGAAGGCTTTAAAAGCCAGATGCGAAGCGACCAAGGGGAGCTAGTGAACAGGGGAGTTTGAAAGGGAGTTTGTAAGAGGGAGTCATAATATAATTGCTATGGTTTGGAAGGGCTGCATCGCCAGTGTCCTCCACCTGTGCCTGTATCCAGACAGAGAACATAACCATGGATGCCTTTACCCAGAACCTGGTGTGCATTTGCAGAGACTGTGGCCTGCATTTCCCACTCTCGGAAAGCCAGGCTGAGGAGATCATCCAGTGTGAAAGGTGCCTGCTGGTGGAATCTCTCAGGAAGCAGATGGGAAAGCTACAGGAGGAGGTGGCTCGGCTGAGGAGCATCCGTGCCTGGGAGGAATTCCTCGAGAGTATTCACATGGACTCATCCAAGGCTGAGGAAGCTATCCAGCTACAGAGGATTGCTGAGGAGGCTATGGCTCTGGTACAGGGAGGACACCGGCTGCTGGTTACTTCTGGCAGTAGGCTGTGTTCCACCCTGTCACGGTGCGGGACTCACCCCTGGGTCTCTGAAGGAATTAGCTCTTCCAGCCTCCGGAGCGCCCTCTCCAGGCTGGTGTCCCGCTTGCTGCTGGCCCCCCGTGTCCCTCATGGACCCTGATGCCCCTTTTACCCAGAGTGCTGCCCCCTGGCAGTACCCCCCCAGTCTTGGGGTCTCCCCTCCCCAGGGACCCCCACCCACTATCCCCAGCTCGCCTCAGTCTTTGGCTACTGCCAGTCACCATTGAGCCCCTGCACACTGGGGCGGACCGCAGTATATCAGCCACTCATCACAGGCAAGGGGGGTTTGGACCTGCTGCCTCTGCCTACCCGTGGGCTGCCCTGTTGCTGCCCTATCTTAGGCCTGCAGCCTGGGGCTTTTCCAGTCTGGAGCCTGCCAGCTCCTCTGGCCTTCCCCAGCGCTGCTTCACCTCAGGTACCCTGGTACGCTCCCCAGCAGCCAGGCCCATCTCCCTCCACAGCTAGAGGAGACTCTCTCTGCTCCTGGCCCACTGCTCTCTTATAAGGGCCAGCTGAGCCCTAATTGGGGCATGGCCACAGCTGAGCCTGCTTCCCCCAATCAGCCTGGGAACTGCCTGCTCCCAGCCACAGCCCTCTCAAGGGCTGTTTTAAGCCCTTTAAGGCCAGAGCAGGTGACCACCCTGTTACACACCCCTACCCCAACCCACCCACCATGGTGACGGAAAACCGATATGCTGCCCTGGCAACGAGTGATGAGGAATCACCCACAAAAGTGGAGGAGGAGAAGCCATATACTCCCAAGGCTGGGAGGATCGCAGCCACCGCTCCCAGGAGGAAACGTAGGGTAGTGGTGGTTGGTGACTCTCTTCTGAGGGGAACAGAGGCACCCAACTGTCACCCTGACATGGCATCCCAGGAGGTATGCTGCCTGCCAGGGGCCTGTATCAGAGATCTACAGAGGGATTGTCGAGGATCATCCAGCCCCATGCTACTCATCCACATGGGCACTAATGATACTGCGAGGTATGACCCTCAGCAGATCAGAAGTGACTACAGGGCTCTGGGAGTAAGGGTGATGGAGTTGGGAGTGCAGGTGGTGTTCTCTTCAATCCTTCCAGTCAAGGTAGGGCCCAGGCAGAGACAGATGCATCCTGGAGGTGAATGCCTGGATTCCTGCGAGGATGATGTCATCAGGAAGGCTTCAGCTTCCCTGACCACAGGCTGCTGTTCGAGGAAGAAGGACTGCTAAGCAGAGATGTGGCCCATCTATTGAGGAAGGGGAGGAGCATATATTGATACAGACTGGCTAACCTCGTGAGGAGGGTTTTAAACTAGATTTGAAGGGGATAGGTGACCAAAGCCCACAGGTAAGTCAAAAACATAGAGACCTGGGAGAAGGGTCAGAATTTGGGGGAAGCATGGGCTGTCATACCAGGGATAAGGGAGAGACAAGACCAAACTTGGGTGGGGGGGAATCAATTCAGTATTTTACATGTCTGTATACTAATGTGAGAAGTATGAGGAATAATCAGGATGAACTTGAAATGCTAGTAAATAAACACAACTATGACATAGATGGCATCACAGAGACCTGGTGTGATAATACGCATGACTGGAATATTGGTATAGAAGGGTACAGCTTGCTCAGGAAGGTCAGGTTGGGGAAAAAGGGAGGAGGTGTTCCCTTATATATTAAATATGTACACACTTGGACTGAGGCTGAGATAGAAATAGGAGACAGACTTGTGGAAAGTCTCTGGGTAAGGATAAAAGGGGTAAAAACTAGGGTGATGTCATGGTCGGGGTCTACTACAGACCAGCTAACCAGGAACAAGAGCTGGATGAGGCTTTTTTAAACTAACAAAATCATCCAAAGCGCAGGACTTGGTGGTGATGGGGGACTTCAATTACTCGGACAGCTGTGGGGAAAACAACACAGCAGGGCACAGATTATTCAAGTTCTTGGAATGTAATGGAGACAATATTTTATTTCAGAAGATGGAAAAAGATACAAGTGGAGAGGCTGTATTAGATTTGATTTTGACAAACAGAGAGAGACAGTCTGAGGATGAAAGTGGAAGGCAGCTTGAGTGAAAGTGATTGTGAAATGGTAGAGTTCATGATTCTAAGGAATGGTAGGAGGGAGAACAGCAAAATAAAGACAATGGATTTCAAGAAGGCAGACTTTAGCAGACTCAGAGTTGGTAGGTAAGATCCCATGGGAAGCAAGTCTAAGGGGAAAAACAATTGAAGACACTTGGCAGTTTTTCAGAGTCATTTTTTAGGGCACAAGAGCAAACTACGCACTACGAAAGACAGGAAGTCTGGCAAGAGACCACCCTGGCTTAACCAGGACATCATCTATGATCTACAAATCAAAAGAGTCCGACAAAAAGTAGAAACTAGGTGAAATTACAAAGGATGAATATAAACAAATAACACAATTATGTAGAGACAAAATTAGAAAGGCCAAGGCACAAAACAAAATCAAACTAGCTAGAGACATAAAGGGTAACAAGAAAACATTCTACTAATGCATTAAAAGGAAGAGGAAGGCCACGGACAGGGTAGGGGTGGGGAAATAATAACAGAAAATGTGGAAATGGCAGAGGTGCTTAATGACTGACTTGTTTCAGTTTTCACCAAGAAGGTTGGTGGCGATTGGATGTCTAACAGTGAATGTCAGTAAAAATGAGGTAGGATCAGAGGCTAAAATAGGAAAAGAACAAGTTAAAAATTACTTAGACAAGTTAGAGGTCTTCAAGTCACCAGGGCCTGATGAAATGCATCCTAGAATACTCAAGGAGTTGACTGAAGAGATATCTGAACCATTAGAGATTATCTTTGAAAAGTTATGGAAGACGGGAGATTCCAGAAGACTGGAAAAGGGCAAACATAGTGCCAATCTATAAAAAGGGAAATAAGGACAACCTGGGGCATTTCCAAACTTCTGTACCTGGAAAGATAATGGAGCAAATAATTAAGCAGTCAATTTGCAAACATCTAGAAGATAAGGTGGTAAGTAACAGTCAGCATGGATTTGTCAAGAACAAATTGCGTCAAACCAACCTGATAGCTTTTTTTGACAGGGTAACAAGTCTTGTGGACAGGGGGGAAGTGGTAGACCTGGTATCTCTTGACTTTAGTAAAGCTTTTGATACTGTCTCACATGACCTTCTCATAGACAAAGTAGGGAAATGCAACCTAGATGGAGCTATTATAAACTGGGTGCAAAACTGGTTGGAAAACCATTCTCAGAGGGTAGTTATCAGTGGTTCACAGTCATGCTGGAAGGGCATAATGAGTGGGGTCCCGCAGCGATCAGTTCTGGGTCTGGTTCTGTTCAATATCTTCATCAATGATTTAGATAATGGCATATAGAGTACACTTATAAAGTTTGTGGACAATACCAAGTTGGGAGGGGTTGCAAGTGCTTTGGCGGATAGGGGTATGTTGCCTCCACCCTCAGCCCCAACAGAAAAAATGACAATCTAATAGGGAAAGGAAAAAATGCACTGATTACTGTGGCTGGATACTGGTCTAAAGAGGAAGAGGTGTGGTTTACTAGCAATCTGAAGATAGATGAAGGAATTTCTGCCATATTGCAATTTGTTTTCATGAATAAAGATAAGTCAGGTAGAACCCCAAGACTTCATATTGCTTTGACTTAGAGAGGGCTCAAATTTGTTTCTTTTGTTATTTGGGATACAACATACTGAAATCCTAAAATACTTGTTTCAGATATCAGCAGTGGAAAATGAATGCTTTAAAATGCTTTCCATTATTTGTTTTTAAAAACTCATCAAATGAGAGATGCTACTATGCACATTTTATAATTTTGGGGACTAAATTGCAGGGTTTAGTATGGTTCATACAAAATAGTTAAATGTTAGTCCATTTAAAAACGTTTGGATTTTGGATGGATTGCATAGCAATTTGAGTCAACTTGCCAGAGTTTAGATTTCCCAGTATTTTCCCCATATATCCTTAACTGCACATAATGCAATGTTGCACATTAATACATTCTAACAGATTTTAAATGAACCTTCTCTAAACTGATAGAAGAAAATTGGAAATTTTCTAGGGAAATCCCTTGGCAGATAGCACATCTGCCACATTTTCAGCTGGTGTAATTTTTGTCAGCCTTTATATGCAGTTATTTGAGTTTTGAATGAAACATATTTGCTAAAGACAAATATAATTATTTTAGGGCATATCACAAACTTTATTCAAGTACTAAAAATGTTACTGTGGAAACTATAATATCCCAAATGATACCTACAATGAACTAGTTAAATAAAAAAACAGCAGAAATATCTGAAATGATGTACAATAGTGTGAAAGTTTCTTTAGGCATTTTCACAGGTTTCAGAGTAGCAGCCGTGTTAGTCTGTATTCGCAAAAAGAAAAGGAGTACTTGTGGCACCTTAGAGACTAACAAATTTATTAGAGCATAAGCTTTCGTGAGCTACAGCTCACTTCATCGGATGCATTTGGTGGAAAAAACAGAGGAGAGATTTATATACACACACACAGAGAACATGAAACAATGGGTTTAGGCATTTTGTAAGCCAAGTGAAACTGAAATGACTATCTTCGTAAGTGTTGATACCGTGCAGGGATGTTTGTCTTTATTACTAGGGAAGAGTGTGGTATATCACTACATAAATTTGCTTTTACTTTTAATTAAACATTAATTTAATTAAAAGCTTATGCTCTAATAAATTTGTTAGTCTCTAAGGTGCCACAAGTACTCCTTTTCTTTTTGCGAATACAGACTAACACGGCTGCTACTCTGAAACCTGTGATTAAAGAAGTAGTTGGTTTTCCATTGCTCTTTTGACAAGAGGGAATATTTTGTGTATACAACATGTCATAGAAAGATGTAAGTGCAAAAAATAGTTATAAAAATGTAACATCTGTTGACAAAGTGATTTCTTTATGGTGCAAGAAAATGTATTTACCAACATGTGTATATACTTTAGGTGAATCTTATTAGACATTATACATCCTGAGAAATTGCCTCAGATCCTGCAGATACTCAAGGCCATGAATAATTTTATTCATGCAAGTAGACCAAATGATTTCAGTGGGACTCCTCATGTGAGTAAAGTTACATGTTTAATGTTTTGCAGGATTAAGCCCTAAGGCTGGGAAATATATATTTTCATATATTTTCACATCGTACCTCTTTTCCATTTTTTTTCAAATGATCAGTAACTATTTGATCACTTCTGTACTTCAGATAATACATTTAGCACATCATCTTTAGTTGAAATATATAGGGCCGTGTTATCACCTGAGTAAGAAAAATATATGTAGGGTCCAGAAAACTCCATAGGGCCTGATTCTGATCTCTTGCACCTGATTTACACTAGTGGCTTTACTAACTTAAGTAACTCTACTGGCTTTAATAGAACTACTCCTGACTTAAACTCAGTGAGATCAGAATCTCCCATTGAGCTTCCTTAATACTGTTCTGAAAGGGTAGGAGGACACTCACAGATGACAGGTGCTTTTGTGTAGACCGCTTTCTCTAGAACATGAATCTTAATGGGCCACTGCACCAGACTTGGCTTTCCAAAGCAGGTGGCTATCAAGGTGGAAGGGGAGCTAACATGGCCACCATTATATTTTTTGGGAAATTTCCCCGTGCATTAAGGATGGGACAATACTGCATAGAGCGACTTGCACAAGGCTTGTAAATCCCTAATTCCACTGAGTGAGGGATCTGTGGGATTGGGGGAGGAGGTAACATACTGCAGAGCTGCTACTTCCTCGCCCTAGCCCACCTGCATTCTTGTCTAGTTTCTCCTAGATTTTGTTCCACTGGAGCTAGCAGAGGGAAGCATATGAGATATTCATGAACACTCAGAAAATGGAATAGCCTAGGTAAAAACATTAAGGACAGCCCGCCAATATGTTTCCCTCAAGTCACTTATCTCGGAACTTAATAAATAATAGGTGTTAATAGAAATAGCACTTGGTATGTTTCAGGTGCCATGGCAATGGAAGAAAAAAACAGGAGATCTGCTAAATTAAGCAAGTCCAGGCAACCTTGGTATTTTCTGTCCTAATGGAATTTTTCACCTAGTCTTGTTTATCTGTTTGGATGGAAATAATCAAAAAGATATTTGCAGTGTGAGCATAATTAATTTTTTTATTTATTATATTACACATAAAAAAGACTATGTTAAAAGAACATTATTGAGATTGCAAAATCAAGCACTCAAAGGTTAGGAAATACCTGTGCAACCTTAATCAGCCCCCGTAATGGGCTCCCACAATGTATATGCATTGTGATACTGTGTATAATTAATTGAATTTGCAAATACCTGGAGGATGAAGGGGTGATCACTAGCAGCCAACATGAATTCACTAAGAAAAAAGCATGCCAAACCAGCTCAATTTCCTTCTCTAACAAGTAACTGGTTTGGTGGGTAGGGGGAATGTGGCGGACATAATATACCCCATTTCAGCAAGGCTTTTGACACAGTCCCACATGACATTCTCATAAATAAGCTGGAAAAATGCGGGCTTGGCAGAACTACCATTAGGAGGATTCAACAACCCGCAGACAAGAGTAACTATTAATTGAATGATGTAAGATTGGAGGAAGGTCTCAAGTGGGGTTCCACAGGTATCTGTTCTGGATCCAGTGTTGTTTAACATCTGGGTATATTTAGGTTGGAAAACGGGAGATTAAGGGATGATGTGATAGCGGGCTTCAGATACTTGAAAGGCTGCCATAAAAAAGATGGAGAAAAATGTTCTCTCTTGCCACAGAGGGAAGGACAAGAGGCAACAGGTTCAAACTACAGTGTAGCAGTTTTAGATTAAATCTCATGAAAAACTTTCTAACTGTAAGACCAGTAGCACAATGGAACAAGCTGCCTAGGGAAGTCATGGAAGCTCCTTCACTGGAGCTTTTCAAAAAGAGGCTGGATAGTCGTATGTCTTGGATAGTTTAGATGCAACAAATCCTCCATCTTGGCAGGAGGTTAGACTAGATGATCCTTGTGGTCCCTTCTAATCGTATGAGTCTATGATTCTACATGATCACATACTACTTTTTCCCTTGTCTCACTCAGTGCACAGATAGACCCACTCTACAATTGAATTGGAGTTTGGTAGTGAAGGAGCTTGTTGTCTATAGGGGCCCTGCCTCATTTGTTGCAGAAGTTGGAAGGTGTGTAATGACCAAGGGAAGGCAATTGCAGGAAGAGAAAGAATGGTCTCAGGGTTAAGGCAGTTGTGTGCTGCCCTGGAGAATTGTCTTTAATCCCTGCCTCTTCTGCAGAGTTCCTGCGTGATGCTAGGGTAGACACATAAACCCAACTCTTCATAGGTGATTGAGTGTTCTTCCTTTTCTGGATGACCAGCTCAATACCTTTGGGTCTGATTTGCAAAAGAGCAAAGCACTCGTAGCTGATGTCAACGGGAGCTGTGCTTTGACTTCATAATGTCTGTATAATACTAAATACTCTGGAAAAATCGAGTCCTAGGCATCTCAGATCAAACACTCAAAAATAGTGGAAATTTTTGGCCTTATTCTCTGCCTCAGTTCTGCATCTGTAAAACAGGGATAATAAAACCTCCTCAAAGGGGAATCCCAGGCCTCTCTCTCCCACTCCCTTCCAGTTTGTCTCACCAGGTTCCTTGTCCCGATCTTCTCCTTTCTCTTCCCTTGGCCGGGCTTTTGTCCCACTGCATTCAAATCGGGCATCTTCCTCCTCCATGCTGCCTGGGCGCTGCAGGGGCGTACACTGAGAACCCAGGGAAGACCAGCTCCTCACTCTGAGTTCCCACCTTGGTCCAGAGCAGCTGGGAGCAACAGTGACAGGGAAAAATCTGGCTTTGTCCCTTGTGCCCTGAGCTGTAGCATGCTCACTCACTGTGGAGAAAGGCATAGGCTCAGTCCGGCCAGCACTAGGAGTGAGAGAGATTTGAGCACACTCAGTGAGGATGGGATCTAGAGATTTTTAGCTGCAAAATCAGAGAGGTCATTGGACATGAGTAAACTGTGATTTTGCGCTTCCCCTCCCCCAAAAGGCTTTATAATTTGGGCTGATTTTCATGGGGTTGGCCACTCCCTGCCAAATTTCAAGTCACTGCCCCAAAGCAAGTTCACCAGCATTTTTTAACAATGGCAAATTGTAATTTCCCCATCCTTGTTTTCAGAAATGGCTGAACCAGTTTGGCTGTAATTTTCTAGAAAAATTCAGCCCAAGGCAAACAACTGGCATAGATAATTTCAGCCCAAATGGTTAAAATTTTGTGAAGTTATAAGCAACTGAAACAGGATTGTATAATGGTGTAATTCCCATTTGGAGATCCCCCTTTCCCCCAGTTATGGTGTTATTTTTGGTGCATCAGTCTTTAGCTCAGGTTTGTTTTATTTACCATATTGTCCCCTGTATACTGGGATTTGCAGTCCTTGCCATCTAGTAGTATTGTCACTGATCTTGCACAGGGCACCACTCTATATGTGGGATCCCAACTGTACATATGAAATGATGGGGTCTAAATTAGCTGTTACCACTCAAGAACGAAATCTTGGCATCATTTTGGATAGTTCTCTGAAAAATCCACTCAATGTGCGGCAGTAGTCAAAAAAGCAAACAGAATGTTAGGAATTATTAAGAAAGGGATACATAAGAAGACAGAAAATATCATATTTCCTCTCTATATATCCATGGTACGCCCACATCTTGAATACTGCCTGCAGATGTGGTCGTCCCCTCTCAAAAAATATATTGGAATTGGAGAAGGTTCAGAAAAGGGCAACAAAAATTATTAGGGGTATGGAATGGCTGCCGTATGAAGAGAGATTAATAAGATTGGGACTTTTAGTCATTTCTTTTCCAAGCTGAAGAGGGAAATATGATAGAGGTCTATATAATCATGACTGGTATGGAGAAAGTAAAGAAGGAAGTATTATTTACTCCTTCATATAACACAGGAACTAGAGTCCAACAAATGAAATTAATAAGCAGCAGGTTTAAAAGAAACAAAAGGAAGTATTTTTTTACACAACATACAGTCAACCTGTGGAACTCTGTGCCAGAGGATGTTGTGAAGGCCAAGACTATAACAGGGTTCAAAAAAGAACTAGATAAGTTCATGGAGGATAGATCCACCAATGGCTATTAGCTAGGATGGGCAGGGATGGTGTCCCTAGCTCTGTTTGCCAGAAGCTGGGAATGGGCGACCGGGGATGGATCACTTGATGATCATCTGTTCTGTTCATTCCCTCTGGGGCACCTGGCATTGTCCACTGTCAGAAGACAGGACACTGGGCTAGATGGACTTTTGGTCTGACCCAGTATGGCCATTCTTATGATGTTATGTTCTTATGGGATAAAGACAACTCAGATTAACTGCATGGGCCTTCAAACTATGATTGCAGACAAGCCAATTAGAAGTCCTAATATATTAAAGAATGAAAAGGGACTGAATTGCTGTAGTTTTTGGTAATATGAAAGAGCTGGGCATTAGAAAATCTGTGAGTAATCTTTAACAATTGTTGCCATTGGGTTGCATGGCTGTCATTTTAGAATTAATCAGAGATCTACGAAAGTACTACAGACACGATAGATTTTGTCTATTATATCCTCAGCAGAGCTTTAGAATATTTCAGATATAAAACACATTTTAGTTGAAGAGAAACTTGCAGCACTGTGGAATTCTTCAGAATCTGACAGTGTGATTACTGGCTCCTAAGCATCCAATTTAAAAAAAAAAAAGTGGTTGTGGATTAAAGTGCTCTGCGGGGTGCTGAAGAACCTCCATCTCCAAGGCAACCAAGATGCACATTCTATGCATCTTTTTTTCCCCTAGCTTAGCCTGGAGACAATTGAGGCCTGGACACCAAGTTAAGCTGGGTCCTTTGGAGAAGGTGTGTTCTGACTTGCTGAGCAGAGGAAGGACTGTTCAATAAAGGCCAGGGTGGCCTGATCCGTCATTATAAAGGGTGCACAATGTGTCACTAGTTTCCCTAGCATTCATCATGAAAGATTATTGCCAAGGAGAAGATTCTAGGATGTATTAAAACTGCTAATTTATTTAAATTTGGAAATAATATGAAAAAGCAGAATGTGGTTTTTATTTTAAAGAAGTATTCTGAATATAGTTAGCATAATTTATTTAACCTTTTATAGAATCATTCCACTTCCCTGGCCAGCCATCTCTTGTTAAAACTACAGTGGCAAAATCAAAAATGGAGTGGTATATTTGTTAGAAACATTTCCTACATGATGTATTCTGTTCTTCCTAGTCTAGATGGTTGGAGGTTTGTTCCGAGATTGTTTATATGTATTTTCATTTATGTAACACATTTTCACATGCCTCTGTCTTTTCTTTTGCAGAGATTCCAGCCTGGATTTAGAATGTTTTCCTTTAAGGATTCTGTTTGATGTGCTTGTTATGTGTACACATTTTGCAGCAAGTAGATCTACATGGTTCAGTACCTGTTTTTGTTTCTGTATTCTCTGTTGGGAGTTTGCTTTATACTAGTTCTTGTTTTAGGCTTTCTGGCTGTCAAAATAATAGTAAAGATAGCATAAGAAAATATTGTAGTTCTTCATCATCCTTTAATGTTGACACTATGGACATGATTCAGAGCCCAATGAAGTCAGTTGGAAGATTTTCCGTTGACTTCCCTGGGCTTTGGATCAGGCCCTAAGTCCTTAATTGGACTAGCTGGATAAAGAACTCAGGACTTCTGGGTTCTTTTCCTGGCTCTTCTACTGACTCCATATGAGTCACTTATGCTCTGTTCTTCAGTTTACCCACCTGTAAAATAGGTAGAAGGATACCTACCTTGTGTGGCTCTCATGAGGCTCCATTCATTTTCTGAAGCATTTTGAGAGCTGTAGATGAAAGGTGCTATAGAAGTGACAATTTTTATTATCCTGAGTTTTGTTTTGGGTATTTTGTTTATTTTCCTTCTTTTTTCTAATGCTGAAGTGCAGGGCTGCATGTCAGATCAAGGGGTATGAACATTAATTTTATAGCAGCAGGGGCGATTATTGATGCAGTTTCTTTAAGTGTCTGTTTTGTGCAGACTGGATATCTTTAAGTTCTTGTACATGGTGTTGCAGCACCTAGGGGCCCCATCTTGGAGCAAGATCTCATTGTGCTAGGCACCGTACACCCCCAGAACTAAGACAGTCGCAGTTCCATGGAGCTAATCATCTAAGTATAAGACAAGAGACAACTGATGGATACAGACAAACGGTGTAGTATAAGGAAATAATGAGACAATATTGGTCACCATGATAAGGAGTTATCTTACCACACCAGTAGCCTAAATGTTGTCAAGATTTTTTGTAGGTGGAGTAGCAAACGTGATGGTGTAAAGTGTGTAGTTTTTAAAATAAGAGCACTGCTCTCAATGTGTATGGGTTTTTTGTCCCTGTTAATGGAGACCATAATATGCTTTCCCTATGACTTTTGGCAGTATTTAAAGCTAGCTATGTAATTTTTGTATCAATTGAGGGTACGTTCTGGGTGGTTTTCATAGCAATATGCAGCTGTTGGGCCGGTACTGCATGTGGACAAATGATCCAGTAGGATTAGAAGCATCTTTGAGCTGCTAGCAAAGAAGTCACAGCTTCAGCAGAAAATAAAAATGCACTGGGGCCTGGGGCAGGCTGGCTTTTTCAGCAGCCATTGAAAGGGTGACTTTTTTTTCCAAAGAGGCTCATTGATTGCTAGAGTTACTGATTGGATGAAGTTTCCAATCAAATGTTGCTATTTTGGGACTGTTTTACTAGCCTCCACTGTGAGTGGGTTTTGCACCAGACATTTGATAACACTTATCTTCTTGGCTGAATAAGGTGTGGTGGTATTGAATGATTTAGGTACATTTTTATATCTTTCTTTGTTTTAACTTACCTCGAGGGCAAGTCTGGCAATTATAAACTGGTAAATCTAACTTCAGTACCAGGCAAATTGATAGAAACTATAATAAAGAACAGAATTGTCATGCGCATACATGAATACGATATGTTGGGGAAGAGTCAACATGGTTTTTGTAAAGGGAAATCATGCCTCACTAATCTATTAGAATTCTTTGAGGATGTCAAAACAAGCATATGAACAAGTGTGATCCAGTGGATGGTAGTGTACTTGGACTTTCAGAAAGCTTTTGACAAGGTCCCTCACCAAAGGCTCTTAAGCAAACTAAGCAGTCATGGGATAAGAGGGAAGGTTCTCTCATGAATCAGTAACTTCTTAAAAGATAGGAAACTAAAGGTAGGAATAAATCATCAGTTTTCACAATGGAAAGAGGTAAATAGCAGTGTCTCCCAAGAATCTGTACTAGGACCTGTGCTGTTCAATATATTCATAAATGATCTGGAAAGGGGGGTAAACAGTGACATGGCAAAGATTGTAGACACTACATAATTACTTGAGATAGCCAAGTCCAAAGCTAACTGTGAAGAATTACAAAGTGATCTCGCACAACTGGGTGACTGGGCAACAAAAAGGCAGATGAAATTCAATGATAAGTGCAAAGAAATGCACATTGGAAAACATAATCCCAGCTAGACATACAAAAGGATGGGTTCTAAATTAGCTCTTACCACTCAAGAAAGAGATCTTGGAGTTATTGTGGATAGTTTTCTGAAAACATCTGCTCAATATGCAAATACAATCAAAAAAGTTAATGATAGATGATAAAACAGAAAATATTATGCCACTATATAAATCCATGGTACATCCACCCCTTGAATACTGTGTGCAATTCTGGTTGTCCCATCTTAAAAAAAGATACATTAGAATTGCTCCTTTTTTTTTGTGTTTTAGTCGGAACACTTTGAGCAGGGGGTTGGACTAGATGACCACCTGAGGTCTCTTCCAACCCTGGTATTCTATGATTCTACAGATTAAGATTTAATCATGTCCATAGATTTCTAATTACTCATAAATATCTTATTAGAAAGCTTTTCTCTCATTTGATGCCAAAGCATTTTCGGTAGACTATTTAGAAATTTGTTCTAGAATTAGTTGCAGGTCAGTCAATTGGTGTCTGACCCTTACTTAAAAAATTATCAGATTTACTGACAAATAGGAATATAATCCTTTCTGTTGTTTCAAATCACTTAGTGACTATAAAATAAAAAGAACATTTACAATCTTGCAAAGTTAAAGAAAGGGAGTTACACTAAAACATTTCTGTTGATGCCTGAAGTGATGCAGAGTTGGGAAGAGAGCAGAAAATGCAAAGAAAACAAATTAAAAATGATTTGCTTAGATTGAGTTTATGTGCTGATATGTGACTCATGCAATTCTGTACAGTGGGACTAGGGACCAAGAATAATCACAGAGACCATTGTCTGAAAAGAAACAGAACAGTGCAGGAACATTAGGGTAATTACAGATAATGTGATTTAAACTATTTTCACAATATTTAGCAGCAGTATAAACAGAAAGCAAGCTGGTGCATGGAGTGTCAAATATTTGATAAGGCCATTGCAATGCCACAGTTGAAAATCATGTACGATTCTTTTAGACCTACGTTTGTGTTATTGATGTACATATCAAGATCTCCATTGTTTATAGAAAAATGGAGTAAGAGTCAAATTATTCATAATAAAAAGCTCCCATAATAGAAAAGTGTAGCCAATGTTTAGAAAAGTGGGAGGTCAAAGTTGAGTTTAGGAGCCTAACAGCTTCCATTCTTGTTTTGATCTGTATTTGTATTTCTGCCACAATGTGTTATAGAGAATGTTGAAATCATGCTATTGTAGTTTGATTTATACAAAAAATCAAGAAGACTATATAGCTTTGTTCTCTTCAGCTTGTGAATGTGAGCCTAAACTAGTAAATGCTAGAGGTACATTGTATACTGTCCTGAAGTGAAATAGAGTGACTGATAGAAACCTGAGATGTTTTAGTCATTAATTTAATAAGAAACTATAGGGATTGAGTACAAGAGGAGATTAGTGTGGAAAATAAACAATTCAGGAAGGATTTGTATAAATACAAAATATGGTTGGGAGATATAGTGAGAAAATTTGTGAGCACCAGTGAAGTAGGTTGTAGCCTGGGAATCTATTAAAGGTGTCATAGATTGCCTTACCTGGAACTGTTCTGCAACATCAAGACGTTGCATTGCAGCAATGCTTCTAGCCTAGGTCATAGCATGATGGTATTAGCATCCTGACAAGACAATAGTAAGAGGCAATTCTGGAAGAGCCTATTCTTCAGACTCCATGCAGTTGGACATTTGGGGACGCATTCATCCAGATGAGTTCTATGCTAAAGGTATCCTATTCCTGGAGCCAGACAGAAGGAAACATGCCTCACTTCAGTCCTTTTCCTGCCACCTTTGCTCCAATGCCTAGAGCATGAGCTCAATTGCACAGGCAGTTTCATAGACACGTCAGCTCAGTTTTGGGACCTTGTCCTGCTGCATCCTGAAGTCAATGGCAAAACTCACATTGACTTCAATGAGTGAGAATCAGAGCATTGTCATTGTTTTGGAGTTCAGCAAATGTTATGGCTGACTTCTGAATGCCAACCTGCGATTCTTCTAGTTGCCTGGTCCTAAAGTACAGATTGCATTTACCTGCAGTTATAAACGAAGGGATATAAATGGGATATTTTCCCCATAGCTTTTAATATTCATTTGCCACTTTTGAAGCTGGTAACTTCCCCCTCTGATATAAAATTATTTTGGTGCTTGAATACGCAGTCAGTTGTCTACAGTGAAATTGGCATTTCTTGGTCACATCCCAGTCATCAGGCATTGAGGAAAATTTTCTCTTGTCTATGTTTGTCACTTGATAAGGATAACTATGATTAGATGGTATCAAGGGAAGGAAGGCAGTGTTGCCACATATTTACAAACATCTGCATATTCCACTGTAGGAATGTTCAGCTACTTCTGGAAGAAGTTCTGTGCAGCCATCACGCGCTCTCAGTCTTGGATACCTCATCTCTTAAGCTTTGACTGAGCTACAAACTTTGATTGTACTTCTGACCCAGACTGCAGCTTTGTGTAAGATATTGAAAAATGATCAGAACTTCATCATCCTTTTGCAGAAATCAGATTTTAGATTAATTTTTCTGAACCACATTACCTATAGTTTTCTCTCAAATGCATTTAACAGCCATTTTGAACTTTCTCTTGTAATGTAACTGAAGAGTTTGAATACGGTATATTTCTCCTACAAGGGCTAGTTGAAATAAAGTAAGTTGTTCAGTCTCGTGCATAGGGAATTCGATAACAGCAATGAGAGCTGCAGGGCATATTTTCTGTGCTGAAAATGTCTGATGAAAGGGGTCATCTTCAGTAAATGGATTTATTTTGATTATAATCCTGTTGTGGTCGATTTCTGTTATCAGATACACTACATCTTATGGATACTAATCACACAAGGCTGGTTTCTCTTTGCCAAAGTCCAGTTATGTCATTATATTCAAAATTAGCTAGCCAACAGCAGAAAGGTGTAAATGGGCTCTCATCCTGCTTTGATGTTGGTTTGCTAGTGAGAAGAATATTATTCAAACTTTTAATATTCTTGTCAAATTTTCAACAGTAAAAGTTACTCTCCTGATGATCAAATCAGCATAAAAGTAGAATAGAAATGGATTTTCACTCTGATACTGAATTAACATCACAAATATATTTTTGTCCAAATGGTACTCTGAAACTATGATAATTTTAAATAAAATTATAATTAAACTTTATATGCCATATGTACAGCACATGATGAAAAATATGTTTTGTCATGTGAACCTCCAGAACACTGCAACAAACAAAGAAAATTGCAAATCTCTTTTGAGGAAACTAGCCAGTCTTAACTTGCAACATAAATCCTCATAATCAGAACTGGTTGGACATAGAAGTTTCATCTTGTGGGAAATTCCCACATTTTGGAAAAAGTTAGTTTCTAATTGGCTAAGAATCCAGAATAATTGAAAAAAGAATTAAACATTTTCACAACTAATGAGAAGGGAAAAAAGAAGTGGGTAGTACTGTGGTTTTACGTTTTGAACTTCTAATGTTGAGATGTTTTACATGAGAATGGACTATATTTGACTGGGTTTTGGTAATAGATACAATAGCCTCTAATTTCAGTCGTAATTAAAACTCTTAACTATTCTAAAAGGTAATTGAACATCAAGACTCTTTTAATGCCTTTTTGACCTCTTAGGAAATATAAGAAACTTATGAATATACATTTAATTCCTAATGGGGAAAGGGGAATAGATGCAGTCATTGGTGATTAGAGAAATGTTAGGGACTACTGGCTGGAATCCACTCACTGAATGTGCTGAAAACAGTCTGCACAGTTTGAATTCATTAGTTGTTTGTTTCTAGTTATAATTGTAGTCAGCGTGAAAGCGGCTGATCAACACCGCAATTGGGTGATTAGTGATTACCAGTCACAAGTGCATGAATGTATCTGATGCAACATTCCTAAAATTGAAGGAAGTGTTAGAAAATAGAGTTGGTTGGAAAAGTAACAAAATGTTTGGGAGGGAGGGGTCAGAATTTGCCGACTTGTTGAAATTCAAACATTTAGCAGAGATGGTTTGATTTCAACAAGCTTCCATTGGTACCCTGTCTGGTTTTCTGCCAGCTCACCCACCTAGCTCCTCGGCAGACTGGGGCTTCCAGTGTCCATGGCTTCAACGCATCCTACCATGTGTAGTACATTGGAGTTGGGGACCGAAACGCTTCCAGACATCTGTGCCAACTAGCTTCCAGGGTCGGCCGATGTCCAGAACAGCAAGCAGCCTGACACCACTTCTTAGTGTTTCAAAAATAAGTACTATGTGATTTTAGTTCCATGAAAATGTGAGGTTTTGGCTTATTGTCTCAATTTGAGGTGGAAAAACTTCTGAAAGCTCAAATTTTCACAGAACTGAAATTCATTTCCCTGGCCAGCTTGAGTAGCAAACAAGCAATTGAACCGACTGAAGTAATAAAAAAAAAATCATTTTTCTAAAGTAAAATGTAAACTTTGTCAAGAATGATTAATAAGCAAGAAAAAAAAGAACCATGCTTGTCTCAAAGTACAGATTCTTCAAGTTCTAATGTGCTATTGAATGAAACTTCGAAACAGGACATGGATGAATTTCATATCACGGCAAGTGAAACACTTTTGACACCATCACTGTCATCCTTATCACTAAAAAGAAAAGGAGTACTTGTGGCACCTTAGAGACTAACAAATTTATTAGAGCATAAGCTTTCGTGAGCTACAGCTCACTTCATCGGATGCATTTGGTGGAAAAAATAGAGGGGAGATTGATATACACACACAGAGAACATGAAACAATGGGCTTATCATACACACTGTAAGGAGAGTGATCACTTAAGATAAGCCATCACCAGCAGCAGGGGGGGGAAAGGAGGAAAATCTTTCATGGTGACAAGCAAGGTAGGCTAATTCCAGCAGTTAACAAGAATATCAGAGGAACAGTGGGGGGTGGGGTGGGGGGGAGAAATACCATGGGGAAATAGTTTTACTTTGTGTAATGACTCTTCCATTCCCAGTCTCTATTCAAGCCTAAGTTAATTGTATCCAGTTTGCAAATTAATTCCAATTCAGCAGTCTCTCGTTGGAGTCTGTTTTTGAAGCTTTTTTGTTGAAGGATAGCCACTCTTAGGTCTGTGATCGAGTGACCAGAGAGATTGAAGTGTTCTCCAACTGGTTTTTGAATGTTATAATTCTTGACGTCTGATTTGTGTCCATTCATTCTTTTACGTAGAGACTGTCCAGTTTGGCCAATGTACATGGCAGAGGGGCATTGCTGGCACATGATGGCCTATATCACATTGGTAGATGCGCAGGTGAACGAGCCTCTGGTAGTGTGGCTGATATGATTAGGCCCTATGATGGTGTCCCCTGAATAGATATGACCGAGTTGGCAACGGGCTTTGTTGCAAGGATAGGTTCCTGAGTTGGTGGTTCCGTTGTGTGGTGTGTGGTTGCTGGTGAGTATTTGCTTCAGATTGGGGGGCTGTCTGTAAGCAAGGACTGGTCTGTCTCCCAAGATCTGTGAGTCACCAGCAATCACACACCACACAACAGAACCACCAACCCAGGAACCTATTCTTGCAACAAAGCCCGTTGCCAACTCTCTCCACATATCTATTCAGGGGACACCATCATAGGGCCTAATCACATCAGCCACACTATCAGAAGCTCGTTCACCTGCGCATCTACCAATGTGATATATGCCATCATGTGCCAGCAATGCCCCTCTGCCATGTACATTGGTCAAACTGGACAGTCTCTACGTAAAAGAATAAATGGACACAAATCAGACGTCAAGAATTATAACATTCAAAAACCAGTTGGAGAACACTTCAATCTCTCTGGTCACTCGATTACAGACCTGAGAGTGGCTATCCTTCAACAAAAAAACTTCAAAAACAGACTCCAACGAGAGACTGCTGAATTGGAATTAATTTGCAAACTGGATACAATTAACTTAGGCTTGAATAGAGACTGGGAATGGATGAGTCATTACACAAAGTACAACTATTTCCCCATGGTATTTCTCCCCCCCCCCCACCCCCACTGTTCCTCAGATATTCTTGTTAACTGCTGGAAATAGCCTACCTTGCTTGTCACCATGAAAGGTTTTCCTCCTTTCCCCCTCCTGCTGCTGGTGATGGCTTATCTTAAGTGTGTATCCTTACAGTGTGTATGATAAATCCATTGTTTCATGTTCTCTTCGTGTGTATATCAATCTCCCCTCTATTTTTTCAATCAAATGCATCCGATGAAGTGAGCTGTAGCTCACGAAAGCTTATGCTCTAATAAATTTGTTAGTCTCTATGGTGCCACAAGTCCTCCTTTTCTTTTTGCGAATACAGACTAACACGGCTGCTACTCTGAAACCTATCCTTATCACTGAATTTACATTACTTCATTTACAATTACATCCCTGTTTCAGCTGTTCAGAAAAAAAAAATGATATAAGCTTTGTTCAGAAGCAGTACATTGTCGTTTTCAACACGCTCCCAAAAAGCAGTTAACTTTTTCTTGAAACATATGCATGAAGGCTGAGTCTATAGCTAATGTCTGACCCAAACAGGAAACCCGCTAATACATTGGCTCTAGTCAATTACCATCCTGTTTGAAACCTTTCATACTTGAGCAGGGTGGTACAGAAGCTAGCCAAATTCCAACTACAAGCGAATTGAATCTAACATTAGAGATCCATTACAATCTGGATATAGGCCAGGATATGGAACTGAATCTGCTTTAATTGCATTGAAAGAAGACAGACACCCATCATCCTGCTCCTGAACTTCTCTGTACTATGAGATATTGCTGTCTCCCAGGAGAGAGATGGTAAGGGCCCAGGGTAATGTACTAAAGTGATTTGAGTCCATTTGTAGAATTTCCTTTGTTGATTTCAGACCAATTCTCTAATTTGTCAAGGTCATTTTGAATTCTAATCCTGTCATCCAAAGTGCTTGCAACTCCTTGTTGATGACTTCTGTAAATTTTATAAGCATACTGTCCACTGCATTTTCAAAGGTTTCAGAGTAGCAGCCGTGTTAGTCTGTATTCGCAAAAAGAAAAGGAGTACTTGTGGCACCTTAGAGACTAACAAATTTATTAGAGCATAAGCTTTCGTGAGCTACAGCTCACTTCATCGGATGCATTTGGTGGAAAAAACAGAGGAGAGATTTATATACACACACACACAGAGAACATGAAACAATGGGTTTATCATACACACTGTAAGGAGAGTGATCACTTAAGATAAGCCATCACCAACAGCAGGGGGGGGGAAGGAGGAAAACCTTTCATGGTGACAAGCAAGGTAGGCTAATTCCAGCAGTTAACAAGAATATCAGAGGAACAGTGGGGGGTGGGGTGGGAGGGAGAAATACCATGGGGAAATAGTTTTACTTTGTGTAATGACTCATCCATTCCCAGTCTCTATTCAAGCCTAAGTTAATTGTATCCAGTTTGCAAATTAATTCCAATTCAGCAGTCTCTCGTTGGAGTCTGTTTTTGAAGCTTTTTTGTTGAAGTATAGCCACTCTTAGGTCAAGAATTATAACATTCAAAAACCAGTTGGAGAACACTTCAATCTCTCTGGTCACTCGATCACAGATCCCCCCCCCTGCTGTTGGTGATGGCTTATCTTAAGTGATCACTCTCCTTACAGTGTGTATGATAAACCCATTGTTTCATGTTCTCTGTGTGTGTGTATATAAATCTCTCCTCTGTTTTTTCCACCAAATGCATCCGATGAAGTGAGCTGTAGCTCACGAAAGCTTATGCTCTAATAAATTTGTTAGTCTCTAAGGTGCCACAAGTACTCCTTTTCTTTTTGCGAATACAGACTAACACGGCTGCTACTCTGAAACCTATTTCCCCATGGTATTTCTCCCTCCCACCCCACCCCCCACTGTTCCTCTGATATTCTTGTTAACTGCTGGAATTAGCCTACCTGCTTGTCACCATGAAAGGTTTTCCTCCTTCCCCCCCTGCTGTTGGTGATGGCTTATCTTAAGTGATCACTCTCCTTACAGTGTGTATGATAAACCCATTGTTTCATGTTCTCTCTGTGTGTGTATATAAATCTCTCCTCTGTTTTTTCCACCAAATGCATCCGATGAAGTGAGCTGTAGCTCACGAAAGCTTATGCTCTAATAAATTTGTTAGTCTCTAAGGTACCACAAGTACTCCTTTTCTTTTTGCATTTTCAAAGTCATTGATAAAAATATTGAATAGGACCAGATCCAGGACTAACCCCTGAGACACCACACTAGATATGTCTTGTGTTTGATAGCGAACCACTTCTAACTCTTTGACTACAGTAGTTCAACCAGTTTTGCACCCACCCAATGATGACTTCATCTAGATTACATTTCACTAGGTTGCTTATGAGAATATTATGTTGGAAAAAAATCAAGATATACCACGTCTAATGCTTTTCCCTATCCATTAGCCCAGTAACCCTGTCAAAGGAGGAAATTAGGCTGGTTTGGCATGATTTGTTCTTGACAAATCCATGGTGGCTATTCCTTATAACACTATTATCTTCTTGGTGCTTACAAATTGATTTTTTTTTTAAATAATTTGTTCCAGTATCTTTCCAGATATCAGTTAGGCTGACTGGTCTCTAATTCCCTGGGTCCTCCTTGTTCTCCCTTTTTAAAGATAGATACTATGTTTGCCCTTCCCCAGTCCTCTGGGATCTCACCTGTTCTCCAGGAGTTCCCAAAAATAATTAACCATTCAGAGATTGCTTCAGCAGGTTCGTTAAGTATCTTAGGGTGAATTTAATCAGGTCTTGCCAATTTGATTACATCTAATTTTATCTAAATTCTTTAATCTGTTCTTTCCCTATTATGGCTTGGTTTTTTGTAGGATTTCTTTTTGATTTCCAGTCAAAGTGCTCCTGATGGAGAAATATTGGCATCTTACTATTCCCCCTTTTCTCGGCATTGGAATAGCTTTCTGTGCCTTTAATGTTGTCTCTTTGCCAGATCGCCTGAACTCCTCTTTCCCTTAGATTTTCTTCCCACAGGATATTACCTACCAGGTCTCTGAATTTCTGAAAGTCTGCTTTTTTAAGGCCATTGTCCTTGTTCTGCTGTTCTCGCTCCTTTCTTTGCTTAGCATCATGAAATATATCATTTCTAGATTACTTTCATCCAAATTGCCTTCCACCTTCAGATTCGCAATTAATTCCTTCCTGTTGGTCAGAATCAGGTTTGAAATGGCTGTCCCGGTTTACTTCCTCCACCTTCTGAAACAAATGTTGTCCCCAGTACGTTCCAATAATTTATTGGAAATTTTGTGTGTTGCCATATTACTTTTCTAACGGATGTCTGGGTAAAGTCCCCCAATACTGCCAGGTGTTTTGTTTTGGGTGTGTGTGTTGTCTGTTCTAGAAATGTCTCATCCACTTCCTCTTCCTGATTTAGTGGTCTACAGTAGGCCACCACTACTGTCATCCTTGATTTTTTTCCCCTTTTATCTTTACCCAGGGAATTTCAGCTGCCTCAGAACAAGGTAAAGTGTAAAGCAATACTTTCTCCCCTTATTTTCCTGCCTGGACTCCGAGTCCAGACCCCTAGACCCCTCTTTAAGCAGTATTCCAGTCATGAGATTCATCCTGTACATATACACAGAGATTATACTATATAATCATTACATAAATAATTTAGTTGTTTACAGGTACAGTGATGGTGGGTTATGTAATTATAAGATACAGTCAGTACTGTTTGTTTGTATATGGTATCTTTCATACAGAATATCAAAATAGGGACTTACCCTCCTCTCTCAACATATAAATATATACTATTTTTTTAAAAAACGCTAATAGGGAGAAAAATCAAAATTAGATAATTGTAGAGATAAAGAAATATCAATATATAGGAATATTGTCTCTATGTAGCAGAAAATCTGATAGTAAAATTTCACTACCTGATCTGTTCAATCTATATAGCTTCAGTATTGTCGGCAGGAGTGCAGTAGCTGCCTTATTCTCCAAATATCTATATTATGCATTTTTATTAATACAGCAAGATGAGTGTTCTCAAGATCATTTTTAAGTATTATAGGAAATGCTAAGAACATGACATATGCAGAGTAGTACACGCAGGGGTGACACTAACTTCTGATGATTTCAACACATTGCATTGAGAATGAGATTACATATGATAAATCTTATTTCAAAACTTCTCACCCTCTTATTTTCCTGTACATTGTTGTATTGTTTTATTTTATTTTATTTTATTTGGTGTTCAAGTATTGCTATGCATTTGTTTTTATGATTTTGTTTGTGGAATCTTTGGGCATTCCAACTGTGTAATCATTGCCTTTAGCTGCGATTCTGTTTATAAGGTTAGACTTTACTTCATCTCTACAATGTTTTATCTGTATTTTAAAGTACTTTCTTCTGAAGAAGAGAAACTGGATATTTGTCTGTTTCTGGTGGTTTTGTACTAAAGAGGTGGCATTAGCCGTGCTTATTAGTAAATTTAGTTCGGTTTTATTAAAAAACAAAAGACAAACATGACAAATTACATGATTTGTTCTAAGAATTTTTGAATAGAAGGTATATTTCTTCTTTCACGGCTGGGTCAACTGATTCTATACAGATGAGTTTGGGCCCTGAGTGCTCCACACTTGATTCTTCTCTTATGTATCTCTGGGGAGTACAGTGGGTTCTTAGTGTAGCAATATAGTTGCCATCTCTTTAATACCATAATGACAAACCATTAGGTAAATCAGTGCACTGGATCATACTCGTATGCTCTCCTATATGTCCCCTATACAGTGGTATATAATAAGCTACAGTGCATTCTCAAATGCTGTGGAGCACAAAACAATTACAGTAGAACCTAAGAGTTCCAAATACCTCGGGAACAGAGAGTGTTCAGAACTCTGAAATGTTTGTAACTCTGAACAAAATGTTATGGTGGTTGTTTCAAAAGTTTACAACTGAATATTAACTTAATACAGCTTTGAAATGTTACTATGCAGAAGAAAAATGCTGCTTTTAACCATGTTAATTTAAATGAAACAAGCACAGAAACAGTTTCCTTACCTTGTCAATTTTTTAAAACTTTCCCTTTATTTTTTTAGTAGTTTACATTTAACACAATACTGTATTGTATTTGGGTGATTTGGTGGGTTGTGTTTTTGTTTTTGTTTTGGTCTTTGCTGCTGCCTGATTCTGGTTCCAAATAAGATTTGTAGTTGACAGTCAGTTTGTAATTGTAGTGCTCATAACTCTGAGCTTCTACTGTAATGCTATATAAATTTGTTAGTCTCTAAGGTGCCACAAGTACTCCTTTTCTTTTTGCGAATACAGACTAACACGGCTGCTATTCTGAATACTGTAATGCTAAAATACTATTTCTTTGAGCCCTTTGATTGTCGTGTTCCTGAGGAAGTTTATGCCCCACTCCTGAAATATAATCTTAATTTTGTCAGACCTTAGGGCACAAATAGAGCCTTTAAAGTGTTTTAATGACAGAAACTCCCTGGGTACAAATTCTCATCCCATCTCTGTCCCTTTATGACAAGAAAAACAGTTGGAGCAGCATAAAGCATTCCTAAAAGCCTCAGATCTGGCCAGGGAAGGATTCCCCTGGTTCCGGCACTGTGGAAAACAGCCATAAGTCTGCATCATGAAGACTCCCTTGCAAGCCCTGATATGGGGGTGGGAGGATGGGGAGTGAGGCCGGGAAAAGAAGGGGGATTTTGGATGTGGGGCTGCAGTATGCTATGCTGTTGACCCTCAGGCAGCTTTGGGAAGCTACCATAATATAAAGAGAGCACCCCGACCCCAGCCCCCGCGCCCACGGACACACACTTCTCCTGAACTGTGAAGTCTGTACTGCTCCTCTCAGAGTTGTAGCAAAGCATCTCTCTGCAAACTACTATTTTTTTTTGGACAAATTTACAAAATCCTATTATTCCCATCCTGGCCCTGAACTCTGTACAATCCTGTTGCCATAATGCTCCCTTTTGTCTCATCCTTTTTCTCTCAAACTGGTGTTCTTTCACACTGGGCCACTGACTTGTGGAAGAGCTGCCTTTTTCCTGGGCACCTGTTCTTAAAATCTTCTTTCACTTAGCATCCTGTTACTAGTTTTCTACAGCTCCAGCCTGCCCGAGCTCCTGTGCCTTGTCCTGTAAACATTTGAATTATATTAATCCAGATTAGATTGTAAACCACTGAAGGTAAGGATCAGGTTTTACTGGGTGTTTTTACAATGTCATAAAGTGCATTCGTACAGTGCTATGTAAGAAATAAATAGGAATACTAAAACATACTGGCTTCTTTCACTTTCTGTGGTTTTTAAAGCCTTCTTTTCTCACCGAAGGGTTTAGCCAAAGAGCAGTCCTTGTTCTGTCATGTTAGCGCTCTTCTATTTTGTGACCTTGAAGGGAATAAATTTAAACTCAGCTGTTTCGAGCACGGCACACTATTCTCTATAACCCACTATCTCCACCTCACCCAAGTGGAATGTTCCTTATATCTTTGTATTCAGAGAAATGGCACAATCTTCTATTCTTCCTCTAGCATGTAATGTAGCCCGAGGGAGTCACCCTAGAAAATGGATTTTCACCGTATAATTTCAGCCAGTCACTGCATACTGTAGCAATACCTGAAATTCTCCTCTTTTTGCACTTCATTTTTCTGCTTTTAAAAAAGCCATGATTAATATTAATCTTTTTATTTCCTTGATAAAAAATATTTTCCTTGATCTCAGTCTTGGTAATATATTATTCAGTGTTCTTTCTTAACAACCTTTGGTTGTTCCATTACTCACTATCGTTATTACAACACTGAAGGCCTCATTCATCAGTATTTGACTTGCACAGGCAAAGCTTAATACCTAACTAATTTCGCCATTCATCAGGACAGCTGCGTGGATGACTGGTTCTAACCAGAACATTTAAAATACAGTATTTTGCTAGTAGATTAACATCTAGGAGAGGTTTGGGAACACCATTATTTTTATTATTTAAACATTAGCATAGGTAGTTAATATAGATTGTACATATTTTGCTCTGTTCATCACCACAGACAAGTGTAGTGATCAGGTGAATATGTTGATTTTACATGCCATGAGTTTTTGATTAAAATGGCCTTTCCTAGTCCTGATGCTTTTATTTCTGATTTTGAAAAGTTACTACTTTTGGTGCCAATTCCACCACCAGGAAGAGGAGACCTCATCTCAGTCTTACATCTACTAACGTAAGAAAAGACAGATACAGAAATGCAGGTTCAGATGGTTGTAAAACTAAATCAAACACTTTTGAGCACTGGAGTCTTGAAATGGGATTCTATTTAACAGATATTGTCTGGAACATTACCTTGTGCTCCGTCAATGCTAGTGTATTCTGGTGTGAAATGGACATAAAATAACTCCACTATAATGCATGATTGGAATTTTGTTTCACATTGGTCACATTATACGTATGTTCTACAAAAAGCAGAGTGGAGGGCAAGGTAGTATATGTGGCCAGTGTTTGAAGTGAGGTATGTTTGCACCTTATGCATTATTTGAAAACTGGTGATTCTTACGGAAAGATTGTGGTCCTTACCTTGTAACCAGATCCACTCAGGCAGGCAGACATGTATGCAAAGCCCCAAGGCTACAGGTTGCTAGCTTAACTCCTCAGTTTGCAGTTTTATCATGGTCAAGAATTATATGAGTTATTTTCTAAATAAGTACCTGTCATGCAAGTTGAAGTTCCTAGAGCACTTTTAACATGTTCATGTCATTTTTTCCCCCCAAAAAACTGTTTTTCATTTGTGAGTTTATTGGGCTGTCCAGTTCTCTAGTCTCCTCAATCTTTAATCATCTTTTTTTCTTGGTAGTGTATAACTTCACATTCATTAATGGGATCATTAAAAACTAAAGAAACTGGTCCGTTCTGAGTACAATTTGGCTTGCTTAGCTAGTCAAACGTTGAGATTTTTCACACACTCTCTGCACAGACCTATACAATAGAGGTACAGATGTCACCACTAAAAGGCAAGTAATATTTACTTTAAAAAAGAATAAAATCTGTGCAATGGTTTGAAAATAGCCTTGGGTGAAGCCCCACCCTTATAGATAGGAGTTGGGAAGTGAAGCAGAGCTGGTCGTGTGTAGGCTATAACACACATCCTATCTATCCAGAATGGGGACACAATGCTATTCCTTTGAAATGCATCCCTGATTGGTATGTACTACAGACTGCAGCATACACGCTAGCTTCACTGGAGACATGGCCATTCCCCCTAGGCTCCATGCCATGAAGGCCATGATGGGCTGGCTGGCAGAGAAGCTGTTCCTCTTCTCATGGGATTCCTGTCCAGTTGCTATAGAAGGTGGAGAAAATTGAAGCGTTGACATATACTCTTCTCCTCTCTTGTATACCCATGTAGTGCATTAAACACCACCCTAAGGGCTTGTCAACTCACGACATCCAGGAAAATCAATCCAAATTAATTAAAGAAGTGGGTTTGAAGGGGATTAGTTAAACTGCATTAAATCCCTGTGTGGATGCTGTTTGTTTAGAACTAAAGTGGCCTTAATTTGGTTTAGTTTAATTCACTATAGAACTGAATTAAGCTAAACTGAATTAAAGCCACTTCGGATATGTCTACATAGCAATTAGATACTTGCAGCTGGTTTGTGCCAGCTGGCTCAAGCTCAGACTGGGGCTGTTTCAGTGCTGTGTAGATGTCTGGGCTGGAACCCAGGCTTTGGTACCCTGCAAGGTGGGAAGGTCCCAGAGGTTGGGCTGCAGCCCTAGCCTGGAAGTCTACACAGCAATGAAACAGCCCCGCAGCTCGAGCCCCGCGAACCTGAGTCAGCTGTCACAGGTCAGCTGTAGGTGTCTAGTTGCTTTGTAGAATTACCTTTTAATTCTGAATGAGGTTGTTCACACGGGTTTCATGAGGTTTAATTTACCCACTTCAATTTCACACCTTTAGTTAATTTGGATTAATTTTCCTAGATATCCCCATGTAGACAAGCCCTTGGAGCGTGTAGACCAGGATTTTCAAATATATTTGGGAATCGAACTTCCTTAGGCTCCCTCTGAAAATCAGAGCCATATGCTACTGTGTAATCTGGCTGCTTCTTTTCAGACGGGGAACAAAAACTGCAGTTGAATTCTATCCTTTGGTTTGTTGGATGGGAGAGTCTTTAACTGAGGACTGTAACAGGCTTGCCCTTGGGCCGGAGAGCCTGGGGCTAACCCAGCCCTGATTAAAAGATGAGTCCCACCTGAGAGGAATCAGGTGATTCCCAATACAAAAGGCAGTAGGGAGCTGCCAATAGAGGTGTAGCTGAAAGAGTAGCTTAGATTGCCAGAGGTAGGGAACCTGGCAGTAAACTGGGGAGATAGTCAGGAAACAGGTACCTGAGAATCTGTAGAAAGCTTGAAGAAGCAGCAGCAAGGAGCAAGACTGGCTTCAACACAGCCATTGAACTCTGACTCAGCTTTGGGGAGGAAAGAGGACTGGAATCTCTCCCTCCCCCCCCCCATCCCCCAGTAAGTGGGGAGAGACACTGAACTGGGGTTGGGCCCTGGAGGGCTAGTGTGTCCCTGAGGACTCACTAATTTGCACCCAGGTGGGGAAAGTTTTAACTTTCCTTTGGACTATGGGGAATTTAGAGAGTCATGTGAAGGAGAAAAGAGGAGTGGGGCACTGCAGAGGTACCCCTGGCCATGAGGCACTAAGCACCCACAGTGCTACAGACACCTTGTTCTGAGGTAGGAGGAAATGAAGGGAAGCAATTAGACCTTGTCCCATTGTGTGAGCAGAGCCAGAGGGTATTGCTAAGTATAGAACACTTTTTTTTTCCTCCCTAGTATGTTTTAGATGCTTTAATCAGAAATAACAAAATAGTTCCTGCTGATAAGAGCAAGGCCAAACATTGTGGTGCATTCAGGTTAAACAGCTGTATGCTGAATTATATAGACTTCATTCTTGTAATAGATCCATAGAAAAAAGAGAGAAACAGATGCTAAAACATCATGGAGTGGCAGAGAAAGCAGGAGACTGCTCACAGAGTTGCTTTCGTTCATTATGCATTATTACTCTGAAAGGGTGGAGAATGCAGAGTTATTTTGAGTAGAAATGTCATGTTCCACATAATCAAACCCTTTTGGGGGGGGGGGGGAGTGCCAAAAATATATTTGAAGGGAACAGTTTTGCAGGATAAAAGGCAAAACTGTGCAATGTAGAAAAGTCATGAAAGAATCTGAATTTAGCCTTAATTTTTTGTTGAGCACTTATTTTCTTTCCTTAAATACAAAAAGAAAAGGAGGACTTGTGGCATCTTAGAGACTAATAAATTTATTTGAGCATAAGCTTTTGTGAGCTACAGCTCACTTCATCGGATGCATTCAGTGGAAAATACAGTGTGTCACACCAATTGTCTACATTTTTCAATGTCTTAGGAAACAAGTTTATATTTGCCATTGTAAAGCTACAGGGAAGGGGGTGTTGGGGGGGTAGTTTTTTTTTTTTTTTAAAGGGAAGGCACTGAGAAAAATGTTCATTGTTTGTTTATCTTTATTTTTCCACTTAAAATGCTTTGTATATATTTATAATTAAAATGGGTAAGGTTTCCTGAATTCCCTAAGTAGCGAGCAGGTGTATATTTACTACTCTAAAATGACAAATTGTGACCAGTTTAAGAATTCTCTCATGAAAGGAGAATTGTTTCTGCAGTGTATATAACCATGTTAGCCCAGAGAGATTATAGGATCAGTCTTAATTATTTTGCACATATGTGCTTAGTGGTCTGTTTACAACATCTTATGTTGTATCTTTATAAGCTTACTTGTACTTACCTATAGTGTTGACATAGTGCCGCCACATGAGGACTTGAGAATATTTAGGACTGTGAAGTGAAGCTGAACATTTTAAGATCTCAAGGGACAGCCCTCTGACAACATTTTAGGTAAGCAGAAGTAACCTTACAAAAATGAGACACCTCTGCTTTTTGCTTTGTTAGATTATCATTTTTAAAAACGTCTGACCTGCTTCCCCATTGCCAAGAACCAGAGGCATGGGATGTCAGTGGTTAAGGAATCACATTCAGATCTCAGCCATGGTGACTCAGGCTGTTCATCCTTATGAGGCTGACTTCTAGTCAACTTACAGTGTGAGGGTCCTTTAACGCAAGCTTCTATCGGATCTGCATAGACATTAAAGATGCTCTGGTGCTTCTTGTTCAAAGCCTCTCCTCCCCGTAATGTCAGGCAATGACTCTGGAACCTGGCTTTACTTCCATTAAAAAACAAAACAAAATACACGGACAAAGCCTGGATGGATGGATTTTGCTCTTGGCTTCAATGGAAGTGGGATCCACATTGCTGTTGCTCTTCCAACCTGGACAAGTATTTTGGGATCAGTCATGGACGCGTCTGTCCACAACTTCCTTCTGAAGGCTCACTTAGGGGTAATTGGCTGCCCCAGGTGGCTACTTAAAGTTGCATGGGTAAAGGAGCACCTGGACCTAATAGAACGATAACCTGAGCTTATGTAGGGAATGCATGTCCGAGGACACAGGAAGCTCCTGAGAAGAGGTGCTGCTGAGAGCTGATCAGGAGTGTTCACTGTAGCAGGGACCCTGGAGGCTGTGCTCCTGGGGATGGGGAACCCTCTGGAGATCCCACCAGAGCAGGGAGCCAAGGAGGTGCTCCTAGGGGTAGGAGGTTCCTGAAGAGAAAGCTGCAGAGGCTCGTGTCCAGGAAGGCCTGGTCTCCAGAAAGGGATTTCGCAAACAGTGGGAGGAAGCCCAGCCTTCTGGGGACTATGTGCCATCCCAGGGAAAAGCTGCAGTTGATAGATCTCCATGGACCGCTGGCTCTGAAGAAGGATTCTACCCAGGTAGTGGCAAGAAACCTAGCTCTGGGTGAAGAGACCCAAGTTGAGAGAGCCTTGCTAGAAAAGGGCCCAGACAGAGGTGATCAGTAGACGCTGATGGGAACAGATAATCTAGGATTTACTCTGTCTCCCAGCTAAAATGCTGAGAGTAAGGTCGCTTATGCTGTGCTTATGCTTTTCTGTTAATAAATGAGCCCCTCCAGAGAGGGGCAGTGAGCACTCCTTAGTACTTAAAGGCTGACTTGGGCTTGTCTATCCTGGGTGAGGGAAAACCAAAGCAGGACTCACCTGCAATGCCATGCCTGATAGAGTGACCAGACAGCAAATGTGAAAAATCAGGGCAGTGGTGAGGGGATAATAGGAGCCTATATAAGAAAAAGACCCAAAAATCGGGACTGTCCCTATAAAATAGGGACATCTGGTCACCCTAGTGCCTGACCACTAGGGAGCAGGCCAGGACAGCCTGCATTATAACAAGATCTCGTAGAACAAAAGCTTCTACAGAAATGTAAGGAGTAAATCCTGGCTCCTTTAAAGTCAATGTGGCCAGGAATTCTCCCAAGATATGGTATCACTGTTAATACAGGACACCCTGCTCATTCAAACTTATAGTATTTAAATGATCAGTCAATCTCACATTGTGATTGGTTGAACTTCTTTTACTGTTCTATAATAGGTACAAAAATAATTCACAAATATCCAGTTCATCCCATTTATACATAGCTAGCTTATTGGACATCTTAAATTGTTTTCTTTTTTCTGAAAATGCATTTGGCCTCAAAGCATGTGTTTTGTACAAACCGCACTAAGGACTTTATTTCTAACAAAACAGAAAGTTTAAAAAAAAGGAAAAAGGGAATAAGGTCTAATTTCAGACAACTCCTCAAATAAAAATGATGTGAGTAGGGAATGAAATCCTGTAAGGAAATGATGATGGCAAAACAAAAAGTTTGCTTTTTGGAAACATTACCAAATCACAACTTGTATTTTAAAGTTAATCATAGATGCCTTTGGAAGCATTTTTTGTAGTGCAGTTTGGTACATCTGCCATGGGTGGGCTGTAATGCAAAATCCTAACAAAAGGTTTTTCAGTGTTTTTTAAAAAAAAATAAAATTAAAAAATTGTGGGTTTGAGACCTCTTGTTGCTGTAAAATTGGTGCACTGGCTGAGCTTGCCCTTATTAACCCTGCAATACTCTATGCCCTCCACCTCCCCCACCTTCAAATACAGAAACACAAACTGAAGGAGATTTAAAAAGAAAAGGAGTACTTGTGGCACCGTTGAGACTAACAAATTTATTTGAGCATAAGCTTTCGTGAGCTACAGCTCACTTCATCGGATGCATTAGGGATGCATCCGATGAAGTGAGTTGTAGCTCACGAAAGCTTATGCTCAAATAAATTTTAGTCTCTAAGGTGCCACAAGTACTTGTTTTCTTTTTGCGAATACAGACTAACAGGGCTGCTACTCTGAAACCTGAAGGAGACTTAATTAGCAAGATGAAATAGGCATTGTAATTGGTGTGTTTGTCAAGTGCAGTCTGAAGGAGAGTAAATATACTCATTAGAACTGTAGGAACAGTAACCCTGTTAAATTGCGCTTCAATGTTTTCTTATTAAGAATGGCTTTCTTGCTATATCTAACTTTATCATGCTATTTTCCTCCTTAATGCTAGAGGAGTACTATTTATAAAGAAACATCTTGCACCTAATTAAGTTTGTTACTTTTGTAACTGACAGTGACCTCATTACATGACAATTTGAAAATCTCCAAGAGGAGCAGACAGACTGAGTGAGCAGGTTCCAGTGAGTGGGGAAGCCCAGTTCACACTAGACCTGCCTATCCTCAATCTGCATGCATACCCATGTACTGGATAGATTTCTTCTAGTTTACAACTCCTTCAAGCACTTAGCAGGTAGAATTCAGATGAGTGAAAACCTACCATTTTGGCAGCAGTTACCTGCTTCAGTGCACTCTGGATTATTCTAGCTGTGCAGCATTATGTCATTGAGCAGTGTGACCTTTTAAATTCCGCCCATTCCACATTTCCTTTTTTTAGCTTTACAGTAGATTATGAGCACAGAAGACTATGCATTGCACTAACCTCCTGATAAGCCCAGCAAAAACATACCAAAAAAGCATGACCTTTTCTCCCAAGAGAATTTTAAAAAAAAAAAAACCGCTTAAATGAAGCATGCTGGTGACTACTAAGCATTCTTTGTTTAAAAAAAGTTCTAATAATCCCTTGTCCTCCCTGTCACTGGCACAAGAGACAGGAGCAAGACAGACCCACTACTACACAGCGAAAGGAATACAATCTATACATTTGGTAAAAATCCATATTAAAGTTGTTGCGTCCGAAGGAGTCAAGACAGAAATGAATGTATAATAATGATCTTCTGAAACTGAATGTAATATAACTGCAGCGTGGACCCAGAAGGCTTCAAGCTGTGAACCTAACTATGATGTCTCACCTGTGGGCCTAATGTTCTACATACACCTGAGATTAACTTTATCAGAGCTCACAACTAGGCAGCTGCAGGACTGTTGCTTTATACTAATCAGCTAGTAGTTAGCCTTCTGGAATTGGCAAATGCCATGACAAATAACATGAAGTGGTGGTGTCTCAAGGATCAGGGCATCTCAGGATGGGAATATCTTAAATACGTGAGGGTGTGCATGGCACACCTGTCTTTAATTAATCCAAGAGCTAGTTCTTTAAAACCCACACCATGGAAAAAATGTTTCCGGGGGTGGGGGGAAATAGAAGGGGAGAGCATGGCACAGGCTGCACACATTGTTGTACAAATTGCTTTCTAGTACCATAGTTTATATAAGCAAAGAAAAGAAGCCTTGTAAATTTGTGCCCAATGCTGGAAGGAAACTGAGGATCCAACCTCTTTTGGTGGGGACACTGTATCTGTTTATTTCAGTCACTGTATTGAGTTTGTTAAACAGGGGGTCTCCTCAGTAGAGTTGACAGTTCTCTTATAAAGTTGCCCTAAAGGGCAGAGAGAGGGTATGAGCTTGCATTCAGTATGATGACTCCATAGAAAGTGAGCCCTCACAACACATAGTTCATGTTTAATATGAACACACAGAGGTCCAGATTGTGGCCAGCATCTGACTGGGTGCATATTGTGGCAAGCGGTATAAGGAGCTTCCTTCCTGCCCCCCCCCCCCCCCCCATACCATGCCCAGTGCAGTGGTGCTGGGATCTCAGGTGCTGCTTACTCCTGCTGACCCAGTGGACATGTGCTGCCTGCACTAAGACAGAGGCGGCTGTGGCTAGGGCCTATTCTCCAGCAGCAAGGGGAGCTGCCCATGCCCAGAAGCAGGAGGGGGGCAGCATCCCGCACCGTTTTTAGCTGCTGGGCTAGTGCATACTGCGAGGGAGCCTCGGGAAGAAATTCTAGCTGAGTAACGACAGAATTTCTTCTCAGGATGCTGCCTGCAGGCCAGCTGCTCCATATTTCCTACTGTGCACCTGGACACCAAAGGTTTCCATCCAACAAGGTGCTGAGCACCCTCGGTTCCCATTGCAATCAGCACCTTGCAGGCTCAAGGCTCAAAAGGGACAATCTAGTCCAGAATTTAATCAAGATGGACTTCAAAAGCACTAAACAATGTCCTACCTATGTTGTTATGAATGGCTAAGTCCAACTGATTTGCTGTGTTTAGACCTTTAGAAAGCATAGTACCAGCCAGCAGTTGTGTTGAAAAAGTTTTGACTAGTTAGACACTGTTTAGCTTTCCTCCCCTTTCAGTATGTAACCTTGCCTGTCCCATATCCAACTCCTGCAATGATGCTTTAATTTGTGCAAAACTTCTCCATCTTTGGAGATGCCAGTGTACAGAATTGATGTAAACTGTGTGAATCATGAAGCCCTTAAAAACAAGGTCAACCTTGGCGCTTGCTGTTCTTAATATTCGTTTCTTTTTGCAACTTGAAGAATTTCACAGCATACTGTTACTGTACACTCTGGAGTGGGATTTGATTATTTTTCACAGTGAGTCTCAAAGCCACCATTAGACAGGCAAGATCCACAAACACTAAGGCCCCTAGTAATTCAGCAAGATAGTTAAAATAAAAAAGCACCAGGTCATCAGTTTCTAGCGTCCCTTGAGTTTCCGTTATTTGAGCATGGGATCCGGGCTTTATTTCCAAGATCATCCACCTTACGCTTTATTATCTCAGACTATGGCAGCAAACTTAGTCTCCTATTCTGCTGGTGCATTGCCTGAAACTCAGGCGTTCTGCTTCTTTAATTCTATTTTAGAGGCTTCAGCTTGTTTTTTAAATCAAAAGCAATAAGTGGTTCTTGCAGATTGTTCAGGTTTTTGACATTCTGGTTTAGTTATTGCTGTTTTGATTCCGTGCTGCTAGTATGAGAAGTGGGTATTGCAGAACACAACCTACCACCTTCATCTTCTGTGCCACAGGGTTTTTAAAATGATTCCTTTGACAGACACAAAAACATCCTATTTCCTCTGTCCCTCCTTCTCCCTCGCTTGTTTGTTCACTCGCCTCATATTTCACATTTTTTTGGATTGTAAGCTCATCGGGGCTGGGAGCTGATATTTACTATGCAGCCTCTGGCACAGCAGGGCTCCAAGCTAATTGAGGCCACTCTGTGCTTCTGAAATATAACTGATAGATAAAAAGAAAAGTGCTTTTGTAGGGATGGGGGTGGGGAGGCATTTGTTTTGTCCTTGGCTGCTGGTGCAAGGCCGTGTAGAAGATGGCTTACCCCTACCCTTGGAGCCAGCTCACGTAGGCAAACTCAAGCTCATTGTCGTCAAGCTAGCATGCTAAGAAGAGTGGTATAGACAAGGTAGCATGGGCTAGCCATGCCGAGTGTGTACCCACAGATCTTGGCAGCTCTGTCCTCAGGGAGGCTAGCCTGGGCCACCGCTCCTACTGCCCGTGCTATTGCAGCAACACAACTGCTAGTTAGCATGAGCTATTTAGCATGAGTATGCCTATGCACTCTGGGAATCACACCCCCAGCTACGTGTGTAGGGGCAGACTGGTAGGGCTAAGACAAGAGAAAGGGGAGGGTACACCCTAGCCTGGAAGTAGCAGGAAATGAGCGCAGAGATTTGTACAAGGGATGGAATTGTTCAGAGCCTTGAGCATGAGGATCAGAAATGTTTGAACTCGATGCAGATGACAAGAGGAAGTGAATGCAGGTTGGGGATTCAAAGGCTGGAGTGATGTGCTCAGAATGAAGGAGAGGAGAATGGCATTGAACGATACTATCTTGAAAAGGCAGGAGTGGAGTGAGAGGACCTGCCGGAGTCCAAAGAGGCAGTAGTCCACTCCACTTGGGCTGTTAGTTGTCATCTGCTTTGTAACGTGCACATAAGGAAACTTTGCATCTTTCCTGTTTACAAATAGCAATAATTTGACAAATTGGTATTTGCTGCTCAAGGCTACGGACGGTTTTCCTCCTTTCTGGCAACATAGGTCTATGTTTAAATCTATTTAATCCAGTCTCTGTGGTGCGAGATGTATTTCTAAGAACAGCCCATTTCTCTGGCCTTATAGAGGCTCACAGTTCACCTGGGCTTCCTTCCCCCACACAGTAGATTCCACACCAGAGCCTGTATGAGGAAGGATGAATGAGTGTTGCCATTATAAACTTTGTTTAGGGGATAAAATTGAATGCACTTTGAATTAAGAAGGATGAAATTTGATACTATACCCGGAACATTTTGCTTAATGCTTTTTTTTTTTAACCAACATTTTTAAACAATAGAAAGTGTTAAAATTAAGGGTTTCGATTTTTCAGAAGTGCTGAGCACCCACAGCTACGCTTCTCAAGGGGTGGCGGAGGGGAAGAGGGTGTTTAGTACCTTGTAGTAGATATTTATCTGTTAGGGTATTAGCCTAAATTTTCACCTACTGCTTTGGGCCAGGAAAAGAGAGAATCTGTGTGCACAAATTGTTTTGTTCGATATTAGACTGCCAAATTTCTCTGAATTGTTGTTTGTGAACACAAATGGTCATGCTTGTCAAATGGTAGGCACACATTTACAGGATGGGTTAGGGAAAACAAATCTAAATATGACCCTACATTGAAGAAGGTCATAGCTCTCATGAATTCAGTCTAAGACAATCAATGAAAAATCCATAATTCTGCAACAGAAAATAGTTGTGTCTATTGACCTGTCTGACATTTGCTAAGTTACACAATATGGACCAGATCCTCAGCTGGTGTAAATTGTCCTAGCTTCATTGAAGTCGACAGAAGGATCTGGTGCTATTTAAAAGAGGAGTCTGTGTCTTCTGGACACAGCTTCCAGCTGCCAGAAACCTGGAAGTGGTGGTAGTGTTGGTGGTACATTGATTTCTATACTTACTGGTGCCAGGTGCAAGGAAATGTGTGTTGCATTTGATTCTTTAGCTAGTTGAAAACTTAGGTAGCTGTTCCATCACTAGGTAGCAGTTTTGCTTATTCTATACTGCTCTTCGGCAGGTTCTGCCTCTTTGTGAGAAATGTTTCCTCCAATAATTAAAGCAGACTCTGTGATCATAGTACCAAAAAAGTGTGTGTGTGTGTGTGTGTGTGTGTGTGTGTGTGTGTGTGTGTGTGTGTGTGTGTTAATAAGGGTGATAAACACTCACAATAAAAATACAAATAACAATTGCTGCTGGCAGCTAGGAAAGAAGAGGCGTATTTTACTGGGTGAAGGCCATAACAATACTTATGTTCCCAGACGTGAGCCCAGCAACAACAAAAAAGGCATTCCCATCTGTTAAGTGAAGCTTCTAGTAGCTAAAGAGAGCCTTAATGATATATCTGGCCAAGTTTTGGTTTTAATATGACTGCAAGAAAAGATATATCTTCTAGGACACTGAATTTGACACACAGCTACTGGAAAGGGGCACTAGATGTTAAAGCTTGAAGTTTGAGGATCATGTAGCCCTCTCTCCTGCCTTCTATATTCCATGGGCTATAGATTTGAGAAAACGACTAACCCAATTGTTACAGAGATCTGTCAGGATACTCTCTAGTGTATTACCTGAAAATATAATCACCTGTTGTGTTAATATTTCCTACATGAAATTGCTATGATTATTGTTCTGATGTCATATTATAGTGCTTGGGATTTGTTTTAAATATTGTGTCACAAGGTAGGGCTCACATAATGTATTCCTTGCCCATGCCCTTTATTACTTTGTTTTGCCCTGCAGCTGCTCTATTAACTCTGATTGGATAAAATACCTAGAAATCCCACACCAACTTGGAGTCTCAGCTGGCGGCCTCCCAGGGCTGTGCTTGAGTTATTTAAGGGCTTGTCTACATGATGTCGTAGTCTGCATCACCTGGGTGCAAGTTCTAATGTGCACCAGCATGTCACACACTAATTGACCTGTATGGGCCCTGCTAGTGTGCACTAAAAGTTCTCTAGTGTGCTTTAATGTATTCCCATTTCAAACACTACTATTCTATGTGCACTAGGGATCTTTTAGTCCACGTGATCCAGTTCATGCATGTCATACTTGTACACAGTAGAATTTACAACCTAGCTGGTTCAGACTAAGGTACCATGAAAACAAGCCCTAAGAAGAAACGCTGATGGCAGATTAGAGTAAATGGAAGTGAGCATCTGTTAGTTCTACTGGTTGAATGCTAATACCAATCCTGCAAAATCTTGCAGATTCCTCATATATATTTTCTTTAGATTTTTCTTTCCATCTGCCATCAGAGGGTGGACTAAGTGTAAATGGTTATTTTTTTTATTACTTCATTCTGGCTATATTTGTTCTACTGAATAATTTCTGCTTTTTCTGATCTGGAATATGTAATTACTCTGTTCTATTAATCATTGTATGTATTAACATGAATTATGATTCAGGGTTCAGCAAGATGCTGTTTGCTTTCCCAAGCTTCTTCTGTACAAGTAAATGAACCCTACGAAAAATGGAGAGAAATATGGTCAACACTCAGTCCTGTCTTCTGTAGCCATGCCAAGATCATGATGCACAACTGTTTAAAAATGGAAATTAACAATAATAATCAGTACATTTGGAACATTGAACAGCCATTTCCAGACAGAGAATAGTACGTTTATGGAAATCTTGAGAAGTCCTTTGGTAACCAAATAGATGCCAAATGGGGTGGAGAAGGGGGGAAGTGATGTGTTAAAAGGGCAAGGAGCCTGGGGAATCAAATGGTCTTCACTCATTTCCCCCCCCCCACACACACACATACACACTCCTCCTCCCAAAATGTTTTATGATCTTATTCATATGATCACTCTGCAAATTATGCACATGTCCCCATCATCTCCCTTATTGTCTCTGATAGATCCTGAGTACTGGGATTGATCATGTCGTTCCGATTTGGACAACACCTCATCAAGCCCTCGGTTGTGTTTCTGAAGACCGAACTGTCCTTTGCTCTTGTAAATAGGAAGCCAGTGGTGCCTGGGCGTATCCTTTTCATAAAAGCTTCTGAAGTTCATGGGCTCTAGATACTCAGTGTCCCAAGGAGAAGGAGAACTCTGCTCACTCTGAAGACCAAGTAAGATGTTACTCATATTTATTCTGAAACAAGTCGGTGGGATGTAATATGCTTGATCAGTGTTGCAGAACTTCTGAAAATGGTTGCTTAGCAACTGTGACCTTGGAGGTGAATCTTCTGCTGACCTTTTCACCACTGAAGATGTATAAATAAACAGGTGCTTCTAAAAGGATTTTAAAAGTCTATAAGGTACTTCCCTTTAAATTTCATATTATGCTGAAAAAAGCAGGTTATTTCCTTGTTAATGCTGTCACATAGTTTTTAAATGTAAGTCAATGCTTTTCAGAGCGTTTTCAATGTGTTTTCTTGGAGTTAAATGTACTGTATTTGTCAAATGGTGGTAAAAGTTGTTCAGGTGACTATTTTAAAGACAGGTCACTCTAAAGCAAAATTTACTTGCGTCTGTGACTCTGTGTAGGAATGGACTAAGCAAACCGCCTGTTTAATCAGATACATTTTCTGAGGAAAAATTAGACCCATTGTTGAAAACAAGACCCATCTATCTATTCAAACACATAGTAGGAAGTGTGGTGGTGTATCCCGGACTCTGGAAGTTCCTTTGAGCCTGCTCCTGCTAAGTGCCTCTACTCTGGGGCCCCCACAGGAGGCAGTCGGGCCCTGTGTTTGTGTGAAACTCCCACTAATTTCAGTGGAAGTCCAGGATAAGATTTTCAAAAGTGTTCACCATGGGTCTGGTCTGCTCCCATGGAATTCAATAGTTAAAGCCCTATGGGGGCAGAGTTAGGCCAGTGCTTTGCATTTTTTAAAATCCCCTCTAAGTGTAAATATTGGGTGGAGAATAGACACACAAATCAACTTTTTGAATTGTCAAAAGTATTCCAAACCCATTTTGGGGGGTTAATGGCATGTTTACAATCGCTGATTTTCATTAAAAGCTTTTTGTCCTTCCTGGGTGTGGTATTACTTCTTACCAAGCATAAGATACAAAATCCCCTGTGCTCAACTCCCTTTCAAATAACCTTCCTTATATGCCTTTTTTGAGTGCCAGGTATTTGTTACAGAATAGAGATGTTTGGTTAAACATTTTATGCCAAAAATATTATGGATTATATTAAGGGCTGGTCTAAACTACAAAGTTAGGTCAGTTTAACTACATCTCTCAGGGCTGTGAAAAATGTCATACCCAATGAGTTGCCCTAAGCCCTGGTGTAGACAGCAGTGGGTTGATGGAGAGGTGGATTTATGACAGTGACAGAAGAACCTCTTCCATCACTGTAATAACTATCTACACTACAGCATTTCTAGTGTAGACGTACCCTTAGAGTTTATAGAAACGTCATGTCCCTAACTGACCAGTGTATAAGCTATTTTAAAGTATTGAGAGAGAAGTTCAGTTTTGGAAACTATCTGTTCTATTGGGTTCTGGGGAGGTTAGCGGGCACAAGCCCGTGCATAGCTAAAAGACCCTCCCCCAGCCTATAGGGAGGATCCACAGAGCCCCAAAACAGGGGACAACGGAAAAAATAATAAGGACAGGTGTGAAGGTCTAAGGGTCAAAAATATAGAACCTGCAGGGGACACTGAGCAGAGAACCCTGGTCAGCGCCCACTGCTCCTCAAAGGTGTCCAGGGAGCCTGCAGACCCTGCCCAGATACATGAATGGAGGGAGGACTGGAAATAGGCCCCACAGACTCAAAGAACTCTCTCAGCCAACATCCTCTCCCTGGTGTTCTAGATGGCCACCTTGGCCATGGCTAGGAGGAAGTTGATGAGGAGGCCCCGCAACTTTGTGGGGCCACGCATAGGGTGTGCATATATAAGGAGTGAGGGAGGGGGAGAAATGCAGCCGAAAGCGTAAAAGGCGGTCCAGGAGGAGCCGGAAAATGGGCTGTAATGATCTGTTAAGTCTCTTGCTTGCTACACACCCTGTATCTGATTCATTAATTAATCCTATTTTCAGTCATATTTTCAAAGCAACCAAATGAAAATATTACTGATACAATCACTCTTAGAGACTTGGCTCTTGCAAGTACCTAGACAATACAATGCTGTATGAATATCCAGGTCTGATTGTAATTAAAATTTATAGCTCCTGTATGTGGAAGTTTTAAAACAATAATTAATGACTTTGTCTATTAGTACATTGAACTGGTAAATTTGATTGTTAAATATAAAAAGGTGTTTCTGATGGAAATGTTTGTTTTTAAAGTTTTGTGGGAAGCTAGGAGTAAAGGTTTAAGGAGCCTATAAAACTTAATTATTACAAGCTTCTTTCCTTCTTAAATAATGAAAGATCTATCAACTTTAGCTCTATAGTTACTGCTCTCTGTTTGGTAGATACATTTACGTGCACAGGTTTAGTTTTGTTGTCCCATAATGAGTTTTGCAGCACATTTTACACTGGCACATTGTTTTAATAGCTCGTGTGGTGTAATCTATAATGGGGTCTTTGTTTTCCATTGAACAAATGTTCGGATAATAAAAAACAAAAACCCAGCCCTTTCTCTCCCTCATTATAATCAGAAAAAAATGGAAAAGATCATGATGCCAAGGAGAGAATACAGTATGTAAAATAGAGCAATTTGCAGTTGTATGCCTGTAAAATGCCTGTATAATGCTGCATTTGTTTAAAGACCTGGCAGTAACAAGTGCATTTCCTGTGCTTTATTGCAATAATTTTATCTGCCTCATCTTTGGCACACTTAGACATTCCTTTTCATTTTTGTTTTTTCAGTAGAAAATAAAATATTAATGCTTATGAATTAGCGAGACAAAGGAAATCAGTATGAAAGCCAGTTCACTCCAGGTGGTGGCTTTAATTAACTTGTAAGGCTGAAATTCCATCTTTAAAATGAACATAGGGTGGGAGTCTTGAATCTGCTGTAATCATTCTTAAAGTACAGTTATAGTCTGAAATGTGCTTCTGTAAAAATGACATCATGGAGCTCAGTGGTTTTGTCTCGGTGGCTCTGTAGTGCATTTGCTTAGTTTACAACTGAAAATGCTGATTTTTCCTAATTGCCAGTCCTGCAAATTCAACCAGTTCTTTCTAGCTCCCACACACCAGTAATAAGGCCCCTGGAACTGGAATTTAGTTAACAATTCAGTTGATGAGGTGTGAGCCAGACTGTAACCCAGTTCAAGCACCCAGAGGTGTGCTGCCTCAGCAGGCCTAACAGGAAGAAAGAGTAGTAAATATATATATTTTGGGGGTGGCATGGGGCTGCCCTCCATCTCCTGAAGGGATTCTGTCTCATTGATCTTCCCAGCATGTGTCAAGATTAGGCTCCAGTTACTTCAGGGTTGTGAGTTTATTTGTAACATGATCACCTGGAGGGATTGGATCATCATCATCGTCAGGAATTGAATCTGGGATATGTGGATCCAAAAGGATGACCCTCGATTGCCTGAGCTACAAGATCTAGGTTCATTTGCTTGAAGTCAGCAGCAGTCTCATAAACCTCCCAGCCAATAGAGGGAGACAGTCACAGAGTATCAGCGTGGGTTACACATGGGTGGCGCGCAAATGGCTCTGTACTGGTTTCAAAGGGTGCTACATGTTCTCCCCAAAACCCATGGCCAGCTCCACTGGCCAGTGCAGAGGTGGGTAGGACTATCGCCATGCTCCTTTTGAGAACCCAGAGCACTGGCAGGCCTCGATATGCCCTATTCTTGCATCTGGGTCTGAGAGTGCAAGAAACCCCATCACTCTATCCCTTCCCCCGAGCAGTCAGGCACATTCCACATCTATCATGGACACTGTAGATTCTTTATTAGTAAGACCTTTTGTTAGATTAGAGAATTGTCTGGGATGTTAATATTGGGGTCAGTCTGGTACTAGGAATCTTGTCTTTTCTGAGAGTTGGGTGAGGAAGGAAAGAGATGTGCAGCCCTTGTGTGTGAAATCTCATGCAGTAGGGAGCCTCTTAGAAATCCAGTTCCTGGGTTTCAGAGGGGAGTATTCCTAAATCAGTGTGGCAAAGACAGGAGAACCAGACTCCAAGGGAAGAGAGGGGCTGCAACAATTGTTCTTTGGGTTCTTGCTTTGGGAGACTTAATTGTTTCTAATATGTATAACTTTTGGCTGCAATAATAGCTTGGGAGGTTTATACACCTTGGTACTTATGTGCCAACAATGCACTCAGTTGACCTTTGAAGCTTGACCCTTAGCTTGTGGTATGAAGAGGTGAGGGCTGGTTATTGTACAGGAGCACTACCTGCTGCAAGCCTGCACAGGGGCCAGCCATATTCTCTCAGAGAGCATGCCCTGCTCCAGGATAGCACCCCCACCATCACTAGCCTGTGGAAAGGAGTATGGGGGAGGTGAAATGAAGGCGAGGCCATGGCTTTGCTGTTCCAAAGACACACAGCACTTGGTGTGAATGCATCCGATGAAGTGAGCTGTAGCTCACGAAAGCTTATGCTCAAATAAATTTGTTAGTCTCTAAGGTGCAACAAGTCCTCCTTTTCTTTTTGCGGATACAGACTAACACGGCTGCTACTCTGAAAACAGCACTTTGAGTGAACTTCCAATCTCTGGAAGAGCATTGGCATGTTCTTAAAATGAAGGGAATAAACCACAGACAGTAAGTGGGTCAAAGTGAGCTGGACCCCATAAGAGTAGAGCCTGGCACTATGAATGCTGCTGGCATGGACTGGATTTTGCAAACTGTGCTCACCAAGATTTGTTTTGTTTTTTTAAATGTACTTTGTATGATTTTCCTTATTCTTTTGAAATGATTGAAAGACTGAACTAGAGCGCTGAAAGAACGATGCAAGGAGAACAGCTAAAGAGAGCCTCTGAGCAGGGCTTTTCTGTAGTGCTCATAGCCTTCTTTACCTTTATAGCCACTGTGGTCTGCTGCCCAGCTCAGGCCTGTATTGCAGGTTTGCAATCTGTCCTCTGAGTTCTGAATTTATGTGAAAACTGAAACCCTGAAGCTTCCGACTCATACTGATGCCATGGTTTATTGGAGCACAACAGAATTTCTCCTTTAATTAAATCCATCAACTCATTAGCATAGGAAGGTGCTTCCTGTTGCACACGTGTGCTGACAGAAATATTTTGAGGAGATACTGCCATTTTCACTGAAGTATTATACTGATGGTAAAACAGCTTTGCATATCTTCTGCTCATGTCCTCAATAATTTTAAACTGTTTTTTATCACTGTGCCTTTTTCTTTGCCTTGTACTATGTTTTGCTTTCATCTTGTGTTAAGCATGAAAAATGAATTTGAACATTGGTAGAATCCATTTGGGGGCGAGGATTTTATAGTAAATAAAATTATTCATTTGTTGTGTCCTATTGTTTTCAGCAGACAAGGTATTGATTTTTGGATTTCTGTTTGGGATGCCATAAAGAGTGCTAGCATAAGAGGAACACAGCGACATTTGTAAATTGATTGAATGCAATTTGTAATGACAGAGACAAACATCAGTTCTATGGCAATACTATATTACACAAAGCATTTTTCAACAGTTCAGGGAATTGGTTATTAGAAAGATCAAGCTTTCCAACCTGGAACAATGATTCATTGAGGACACACTGACCCCTAATAAATAAATATACATACATGCATACAATATTTATATACATAAAAAAGAGACTAGATGTTTATAAAGGAATTTTCAGCCAACTTTCATTGTAAAGAAAAGTTTTCTACATTGAACGATATGTCACAACTTGGCTGTTCTGCACATACAATATTGTAGTGTTTTGTGCCTAGACTATTCTGTTGCTTTCCACTGAGAGCACAGAAGTATTCCTAGTTGTTGGAAATGGAGCAATACAAGCCCAAAGCCTATGGAGTTTTCTGGAGATTTCATCACCAGGTAGAGTTAATGGCCTAGTCATTCATGGCTCAGGAGATGTTCTGTGCTGAGATAGCTATTATGACTTGTTCATTTTAATCAACAACAACAAAGTTGTTGAAGCAGATGCCCCTACAGTGTGCTGTCAAGGGGAATCATTCTGGTTCCATCAACTGACTGACGGGTAGGGCTTTGTGATCGTTCATGTGGGATTCATACCTTCCATGCATTGTGATGCACTATATGCTGCAGCACATAAGTCGATTTTAAAGTTGGAGCCATGTGGAGCCATCTGTCATTACACCCTTTAGAGGGGTAGGTGGGAGGCGTACATGCGGTGGCACTTTTGCTGTCCTGGGTCTGAAGTAGCACATGTAGTCCTCTGCTGTTACTCCATGATCTAGCTGAGGGAGGAATTCACACCAACTCTGCCAGGACCTTCTCAGTCAAGTTCAACTACCTGAATTTATTATGTGGGAATAAGCTTTCCCTTTAGTGCAGATGATATTCCGTTTAATGGTGATGCCACTGCTGTACTGGGAACTTCTAGGGAGTTAACATTGGCTGATTCTCAAAGGGATAAAAAGTTAGCGCATGTGAGTATCCAGAAGCCTGGACACTTATGCAAACGATCACAAGAACCTTGTCTGATCTGCAGAACTTGAAATCTCTCATGAGCAGGCTTTCTCATGGGATTTCTGGTGTTTATTCTTGTGGCTGAATTAGAAACTAAGCAAGACAAGCCTTTGTCATGTTGTTACTCTGCATACCTTTCTGACCAAGAAAAGTGTGCTTAGAAATAAATACAAAACTTGAAATCTTAAGGAAAAGATTTCCACATTTTAGTGAGCCAACAAAGAGATTCTGTCTGGATTTGGTACTAGTTTTAGGTAAAGATTTGAGTGGGTTTAAATGTATGTAAAATGATTCACTCATCCCTTGAATCAAAACGTCAAGTCCATCAATATTTCTCTTCTGTTTTATAACATTGTTGTATGCTTTTTTTTAGTAGAGCTGGTTTGAAACCCGCATTTCCATTTCATGGGAAATTTCAACATTCCCTATTTATTTCTAAATCTTCCTGAAATTTTAAAATTTTTGAATTTTTGTTCAAAGCAAACATTCTTGAATTTTTGTTCAGGAACATCAAAATATTTCACTGTGTTCTTTTTTGAAATCATTTTATTTTGATAAGGTAAAAGTGTCATTTTCACTTTGTTTAAATTAATTTCATTTGGCTTATCAAATAATTACAATAAATTATTTTGTTATATTTTATCGTAAGTCAAAAGGAAATGAAAAAAATGAAAGGAAGAAGTCAAAATTATTTGTTTTAACCTTTTCCCTCTGAAAATGTCATTGAAAAGATGTATGCCTAAAACATGTTAATTTTGACAAAACTGCATTTTTCAATGGAAAACTGTTCTGTCAAATTTTTTTTTTGGCCAGCTCTATTGTTTAGTAATATGGAACACCTGGTGTAATGACTATAAATTCATTAGTCTAAGCCTTCTGATCTGATCCTGCAGTCAATGTTTAGGCAAAATTCCCCTGGAATTTTATGTATTGGTTCAATAAAGATAAGATTAGGCCCCGAGTCTTGATGAAAACGGAGACATTTTCAATTAATGTTATGTGCTAGTCTTTCCTAAAGTCAATGCTACTGATTAAATGGATTGGTTAGCTTATACTTTGTGAATAGACATCAGAATTCTGAACTAAAACACAATAATGAGGTTATGTCTAGCTTAATTTAAAATAATTTGTGACAATGTTATAACCTATTGATGTTAAATTTAATCTAAATAAGATTAGCTTTAAAAATTGCTGTAAAATTTGGAGGTATAGTAAATCAAATACAGTTATTTTTCAGTATATGCATATTTGCACTTACATAATGCAATAATGTAGACCAGATTATTAATAAGTACGTGTGTGTGTATGTATATATATATGTGTGTGTGTGTGTGTGTGTGTATATATATGAAAATACTGTTAATATTTTCTGCAGATGCTTCACATCTGTGTCCATGAATATAGTATTTAGGAGTTCCTTCAGTAGAAAGGTATGAGAGAAAAATGAGTTTCTATATTGTGAATGTTTGGTTAATTTTGTTTTAAGGGCCATAGCCAAAGCTCTTTGAAGTCAGTGGAAGGACTCCTATTTCTTTCAACAGGCATTGGATCAGGCTGGACATAAAGCTGTTCTCTTGTCTACTGCATAGCCCTTGCTTTTGTGAGAAGTTTCATTAGTCTGAGTAAGGGTTAAACACACTGTAATAATGTTAATTTGTACATCAGTACTTAATTTTTAGCATACTTCTTTAGAGTAGTATATCTTCTATGCACTGATTTCCCATGTCCTGCAAGTTCCATAGTGTGCTCCTTCCAAAGGAAAATCTCTAAAAGGAATATACCCATTAATGATTAAAAATTCCAGTTTCCAAAATGTGAAGGGGATGTAGTAATCTGCTGACCTGTGATTTTTGTCATTGCTCTGTGGGAGATGAAACCCTATTATATTAGTATCAAATGAATCCATGTAAGCCTTTAAAAAGAACTACCTGTATTTTGCTAATCAACATGTACATTAGGAAGAGTAATTCTGATTTGACAACAATTGACTTGCAATACAGTAAAACTGCCAAGGGAGAAAAATTGCGAGGTCATCCCTGAAGCTGAACTCCAAATTTGCACAGTGAGGCAAGGTAATACTGTGTGAGTAGTGGATGATCAGTAGAATGTATTTCCGGGGGTCCTCATCTTAGAGATATACTTTTCTTAAAAAGGAGTCATCCTTTTAAATACTTAGATATTACTTAATCCTGTCATGTGCAGGGGACTGGACTGGATGACCTCTCAAGGTCACTCCCAGTCCTATGATTCTATGATCCATTTTTTATTAAAAATACTTAGTCAACCGAGAAAAAACATATTTTCAAGCAGTAGATTATTTTACATTGTATCTGGATATTGAAACAAAACTGCTCAGAAAGGCTATCCTTGGTGTCTGAATTCTTATTTTCAAGAGAGCTATATAATACAAGAGAGGAAAATTTTTCTAATGTATTTATAATTACTAAGTAGCTCACATAATTATTGTAGGTTTTGCCACTGAGTATAAATTAAAGGCATACTTTACAGGGATAGTCAATTATTTTTGTCAAGGTCCAAAATTCTTGGTCAAGGTATAGTCAAGGTGCGGAGACACTAATAAAAAAAATAAAGATTTCAGGGTCCGTTGAAAAGCATATGGCAGTCCAGACTTGGCTTGCACTCCACCTATTGACTACACCTGGCTTACTAAATGTGTGTGTACTGTCATCTCTAAATGATGATAAAAAAATAAGTTGTATTCCTTGGGTCAGATGGAAACTCCCTTACTCTCACATGGGACCATTTACTCACACAAGTAGTCCCACTGACTTCAGTCTGGCACTCAATGTTAGACCTCCATTTTGATGGTAATCTTGCAATGATTTTTTTTAAGATTCCCCTCCCACACCATCCTGGGGCAAAAAATAAGCTTTTGTGTTGGAGACCTGCATTATTCATTCAAGAAACACCGGTATTGTGATAAGGTTAGAAAGGGAGTCAATATTGTCTCTAAAAGAAAAGGAGTACTTGTGGCACCTTAGAGACTAACAAATTTATTTATTTATTTATTTATTAGTCTCTAAGGTGCCACAAGTACTCCTTTTCTTTTTGCGAATACAGACTAACACGGCTGCTACTCTGAAACCTGTGAATATTGTCTCTAGTGCATCTCGCTGTCCTAGAAACAGATGAGAGAGGTTTTTAAAAGCTCATCACTGATGTAGCTCTGCTCCTATGGAAGTGAATGACAAAACTTCCATTCACTTCAAGGATTCAGTATGGCCAAATCCAAATGTTCAAAAACCATGACTCAGCCTTACCAAAAATCATGAGATGGGCTTTAAAATCATGAAATTATGTAAAAATAATAGATTTGGGGCTCTTTTTATTTGCCTTCTCCTTTGTGAGCACTTACTGTGTGCTGGGGTCACATTTTAAAGTTTTCTTCACAGTCATGAGAGCTAGAAACATACTTTTTCTTTAAGAATGAAGGCTGAAATCATCACCTGTCCACTTGACTCCAGGAGCTGGAGCTTTAAGGAACAAAATTATTATGAGATGCATGATGAAATCGTGAGAATTGGCAACATGGAGGAGTGCATAGTTAGCTGTCAGTTACAGGGCTGGCTAAACTTCTAAACCCCTTCTCTGGCCTCTCTGGCTATGTCTATGCATGGGTAAAAGACCAGTGGGCACAACTGTGGCTGGCTTGGCTCAACTGACTCAGGCTCATGGGGCTTGAGTTGAAGGGCTATAAATTGCTGAATAGATGTTTGAGCTTGGGCTGGAGCCCATGGTCTGGGACCCTTCCCCATTGCGGGATCCCAGAGCTTAGGTTCCAGCCTGAACCCAAATGTCTAAACAGCAATATTTTGGCCTGGAGCAGAGTCAGCTGACGTGGTCCAGCTGCAGGGTTTGTATTCCTGTGTAGATGTACCCTCTGAGCATAGGCCTCATGCAGTTACCTTTTCTGGGGTATAATCCCATCATTCTCCCTCTCTTAGACTGGGTCCTGGTCTATGAACTATGCTTACCCCGACAAGCCCAACTGGGCTTTAGTTCTCCCTTTGGTGGTCAGACAGCAGCCTTCTTAAACCAAAGCATTGTTTAATCTCGACAATAGGAACAAATTGTAACACAAAAGAACAAGTTTTAAAAACCAGAGAAAGGTGGGGATACACCATGAATGGTAGCCTAAAGCTTACCACAGGGTAAGGCCTAAGTTCTTCAGACCCTAAGTGGGGTCTGTTCCCACAAACAGTATTGCCAACTTCAAGAGATCAAAAATCATGAGTCGAACCCCCCAAAATCATGAGATTTGGCCCCAAATCATGACATTTTAAAAAAAGTTATATCATGTTTTTACGTCAGCCTCCTGATCTTTGAACTCCTGCTGCCCATCCCCAGGTGCGTGCATGTGACAATTAGTGTTGCCCACTCTCCCACCTGTACTGGATATGGTGATTTTGCCCTGCTTCAGGAGCTCGCACCCCCCCACATCTGCCCATCTCCTGCCCAGCAATTAATCCTGTCTCCCAGTCCACCATCATCATCACCCCATCAGTTCAGCCCTCCTACCCCCTTGACCCCCACTGGCCTCCCAGCCCTCATCCCATCTGCTCAGAACCCACCGTCAGTACAGCGCTCTCACTTCAGCCCTCCCTACCCCTCAGCCTCACCTCCACGCCTTAGGGTTCTTCACCCTCCACAGCCTTCCGGGGGCTGCAGTGGGGTCCCCCTCCCACTTCTCAGGCTGGCAGGGGAGCAGCTGCCTGCTGGGGCTGACAGCTGGATTTCTAAGTAAAATTAAGCCTCACTTTTAGAACTCTCAGATGTCATGATTTTTTTTTACAGTTGATTCAATTGCTTATTTGAGGGTTGGCCCTTCCCCATTCTTTGTCTCAGATGTAGGTTCTCTTTCCATCGGGGGGTTAGCCTTACTGTCTCTTGCCCCCACTTGTTAGCTTGATAGCTTTATTTATCTGATACGTAAATGAATTCTTTGAAAGTACTTTGGAATTAACTGCCTAGTAGAGTAACCACATTCCTTTGTTTAGGGTGGGGTAACTCCTGTCTGGCTGGAAAAAAAAAATCCTGACATTTGAAAGTTGAATCACGAGATCATGAGTGAGGCTTCATTTTACCCAGAATCACAACTCTTGTGATCAATTGGCGAGAGTTGGCATGGCTGCAAACATCTCCCTCACGAGTGCCCCCACCTCTCAACGTGGGGACTGTTATACTCTTTATTGTCCTGTCTATCTGTTTGATCCCAGCATTGGCGAAGCTAACTTTGCTGGACCAAGCAAGTGTGCTCTTCATGCTTAAAAACATCGGCTTTGTCTCTTAGCCGCTTGACATGTTTGTGAAGAGTTGTTTCATCTGGAGCCATTATCTAGCTTTCCCGCTTCTATTAACTGAAACCTGCATAAGCTTACAGTAAACATCCAAACAGTTCTACAGAAACGATTCCAGTTCTGAGGCCAAATGCAACATTCATAAAGGACTGCCGAGTAGTATTCCTAAATTATTACATAGCAGTTGCATACTTGCCACATAGGCCAGTGCTGGGCACTTTTAAAAATACCAGCCTAGCTGCATAGCATGGAAAATAGCCTGCCCAACAGTTAGACTGCACAAGGGGGTCTGGGCCATAGGTATGGAAGGGCTCCAACTACTGATTTGAAAAATATTATGAAAATAGGGCTAACTGGGAGAAAAATCAGCTACCGACTATGATTTTTGGTGTATTTTTTTAAATTATAATTTTGGTTTTTATATCCCACAACTTCTTATGAGACTGAACATCTGCATATGAAACTCTGAGACAAAGCTTCAGCTTAAATTGTCCATTGAACAATGGCATGTAAACTCCTCAGTTCAAGTGGTGATAAGGAGGGTAGTTAATTGTCTCAGGGCCGAAGCCATTTAGTTTGCAGTCTACAAACAAAAGGATGATATTTGACTCATAGCAGGGGAAACTGCATTTGCAGATGCTCACTGTAGTTATGCTCGCTGTCTAAAGGAGGACCCATCATAAGGACATGTCTCCACTGCGTTAATTTGCTCCAGTATAGTTCTACTGAAGTAGCTGCTCTGGTGCAAACTGTATTGTCAACACATTGCACCAATGTAAAGAAGTGACCTGCGTTGATTTGAAACTGTGGTAAGCTACACTAGTGCAAGTCACTGTTTATATGAGTGTAGTAGAGCTATGCTATGGGTTTGCACTGGTGTAAATCAACGCTGTACTGATGAAGCAGTTTAAAAAGCCCGGTTAGGAGTGAAGCTAGGAGAAGAGGCCATTCCTGTACTGGAAGCAGTGCATGGAATGCACCTATAAAGCTTGCAGTAGGAAAGCCATGTTCTACGTCATCCTTCTTTGGCCTAGAGATACCCTGACCTCTTGCATGGTGGGCCCTAGCCCTGCAAGCCCCTCCCCCTCCAGGTGCATAGAACCCCCCACATGAGCCGACTCACTACAATCCATCCAGTCTGCTTCCGAGCTGCATCATAAAAAAAAAAAGCTCTATGCACTCATGCTCCATACTATTCATTTCCTCACCCTTCTGTCCCATCCTGCTACAAAACGGTGGGACTTACTACCACCTATGGAGGGTGAAGAACCGCAATGGGCCAGCCTATATTCCTCCTGGGTACCGCGGCCTGCCGGGGATGAGAGTTGGTGGCTACTAGATGGAACTGTGAGTACGGGCGTGTTGATGGTTTTCAGACTCCACGACACTGGTTTTGCTTGTGGTGAGAGGGAGATCCTGGCACATGCATACTTACAGTGCACTAGGCTGAAGCCCCTACTCCGCTACCTCCAGAACCTCCTGTTTAGGTTCTGGCTGCACTTCTCTCTGCAGTTCTTTATTTACGTACTCCCCATCCGCAGCCCCACAAAGTTGCGGGACCTCCTTGCCATCCTCCTCTTGGTCTTGGCCATGATGGCCATCTATAGATCTATGAGTATATGGGGCTTGGATGGGGGAAGTCTCTGTAACCGTGACTGCAGGGCTGAATTTTGTGCACTTATTTGTTCACATCTCTGGGCGGAGTTCCTCTGGGCAGCGTCTACTAGCTCCTTGGATTCCTTTGAGGAGCAGTGGGTGCTGTCCAGGGTCCTCTGCTCAGTATCCCCCCTGGAGACTTGATCGTGCAACTGTGACCCTCACCCACTCTCTCTTGTTTTTCATTTTTTATCGCCCAGAATTGGTTAATCCCTGTTTTCTTCTGGTCCTACCCCACTGGTTAGGGGTAGGACTTTTTAGTATACTGTGGATTCCCTTTGGGATTCATCACATTCACAAAGACTAAATAGTGACCTCTTGTGTGGCAGAGTTCTAGGTAAGATCTTGGAGACTGGCTTAAAACTTTGTGGGCTGTGTATACACACACACACACACACACACACACACACACACACACACACACACACTCTTCATCCTTTGCAACTAAATCTTTTGTCACCAAAACCTACTGCACGCCAGCTAAAAAAGCACCTTTGTGTAATTCCTTTACTTTTCATGTTTTGTCAGTTGTCTCGCCTTTAAAAACTGCTCTGTCTGCGAGCAGTATTTCAAAGGAGCTGCTCAGTATTTCAAAGGAGCATGGCCTCTGAAGGCATGTTGCCAGTGCATGTCCTACAGGCAGAACTGTTAGTCTGCATTAGCTGGGACAAGCAGGCCAGTGTTTTGAATCAGAACACCAGCACCTAACTAATCCCTTTCTTTTAAGACTAAGATAGACAGACATCTGTAGTGTAAAACTAGACATCTATTAAATGTTTCAGTTTGTGCCTGTGTCAGGGCATCTGCCCTGCATTGGCCCTAATAGGGTTAAAACCCAGCCTGGAGAGCTGCAAGGAAACAGCCAATTAGGGCAGTGGCTGTACCAGCCAATCAGGGCCTAGCCAGCCATATAAAAGGAAGCTGTAGGCCAGAGCAAGGCAGTCTGCTGCAGGAAGCCCAAGAGAGGGGACCAGCTTCCTAGAGGGCTGCAGAGACTAGCCCTGTGAACAGGGTGGCTAGGACTGCAGGCCCGAGGCCCTGAGAAGAGGGTGAAGGAGCCAGAGACAGAAGCCAAAGGTTCTGGGGCGAAGCGGCCCACGGGATTGAGACAGACTGGTGGAGAAAGAAAGGAGGGGCATCGGGAAACTGTTGTTTTACAGGGTCCCTGGGCTGGGACCAGAGTTGTGGGTGGGCTTGGTATCCCCTTCTTCCCCTCCCCCCAGTTGCCACTGAAGAAGTGGCCAGGATATGGACTGTCAAGCCGCTGCAAGGAGCAGCTAGATGGTTGTGGAAGGAGTCCCCCCGGAAGGGGGGAACCTGGATTGTGACATGGCCGGAGGCCGTGCTGCGAAGCAGAGACGGAGAGATTGGAACTGCGGTGGGTCTGCAGGCTGAGGCAAGGATGGGAGAGTCACCACCACTGGAGGGCACACCTGCTGACCAGTGCTAATTCTCAAAACAGCCAGCAGGAGGTGCTAGTGTGGTGAGTGACCCCATGACAATGCCCATAAAGGTAAGTACTGCATGCAGACCCCACACTTCCAGTGAATGAGGGATACATAAATCTGAATGTGTGGATATTTGCTGGAGGATCCAGCATGTTAGATTTGAGAGAGGCTAAGCGATGGCTACTCTGTGGATTGATTTTATTGCTTAAGGTCCTGATTAAAAATTGTCCCACTTTAATATGCAAGGAATGTACTTGTTTGAAGCGTGGATACAATTATCCAACTTGCATGCGAGGGACCTTGATTACAGAGATACATGTGTCTGTTCAGCTTGCTGAGTCTCCCATTTCAAAACATCTGTCCTATTTGGCCATACACAGAGGAGTGTTCATAAGGATATTGTCCCTATGTTGCCATATGTGCAACGCTGGGATCCAACTGATAAACAGAACTGGATTTGAACCAAAAGCCTCTGCCTTAATGGTCTGCAAAGATCCCTGGGGAAAAGATTTTACCCATTAGTATTTTAGCATAGTAAGAAGCTTGGTTAAATATCAAGTGAAGTCAAACCTTACTTCGGAGAAGAACATCTATACAAGTTGCTGTTTTGTTGTTGTGGTGTGTGTGTGTGTGGGGGGGGGGGGGTTATTTTTTAAAGAGAGAGAAGCAAGTCCACAAAAATAAACAAAGGCTAGGCCTACCCTACAAGCAAGGAGACGATTCCCAGCTCTTGTAGATATGCTTGCATTAGCTACCACGCTGAAAATAGTAGTGTAGCCTCAGTAGCAGGGCAACAGCGGAGGTGGCACGGGTTATCCATAGATATGTATTCCGGGCAGCAAGCCCGTGTCGCTGCTGCCCATGTTACCATGGCTACACTACTATTTTTAGCATCCTGGCTTGATAACAGCTAATGTGAATGCGTCTACACAAGCTGGGGATCACACCCTTAGCTCCAAGTATAGATGTCAACACAGGAAGAAGAAGAAGAGTTAAGAGGCAGCACAAGTTAATGTGAGGGCTGGTAGGGAATCTGGAGCTGGATTCATACAAGGAAAGGAGTGATATTTTTTTTCTTTTGAGTTTAACAAGTAATTGGAATACATATCCTATACATACATAATGAAGAGCTTTAGTCCAGAAGTTATTTTCTAGTCTAGTAGAGAGTGAGTTTGTAATCAGGCTGGTTGCAGAACAAACCCTGCAATATTTGCTCTTAGTCATATTAAAACCAAACCAACCCTGCAACCATAAATTGTTCTTATTGACAAGAGATAGAAAATATAAAGGTGTGTTGGTGTATTGCTAGCCTCCGTGATCACAGGCAACTCTGTAGTCCCCATGTTGCTAATAGATACTAATGCCCTGCATGGTGACTTTTGGATATTATTCACTAAAATGTTGTGAAATAAAGAAGGAGGAATATGGGGAGATGTTTTTCATTTTATCATCTGTCTTGGTGATTTAGCTTTTTCAGTCTTTAAAATTCGGTTTCTCTTCCCATTTTGTTTTGTGCATGTTCTAGGACTTCCCCCCCCCCCCTTCAACATAGACATCAAAATGTGATCTGCAGCATATACATAGTTAACCAATTTGGGCAATATATTGGAAGGCTTGCACTTGTGGCAGAATATAATTTAAGAGATGATTGGAATACATGGTTATTCATAATAAATGTCACACAATTACCATAAGTAATGCACACACATTCAAATTTCCATTTGTAATGAAATAGATTTGCTGGAAAGTCAATTGGAAATTCATTTATTCCATATCGTTACTAATCTATCAGAATGCTTGGTGCTGTTTAGTATACTGTAACACACAATGCTTTCCCCAACACGTTTTGAGGGTAATCTGACATGTTTCCTCTTTCAGTTTGTAAATGGGTATATAATGATATGATGTTTGTTTGTCTTTGCTTCTCTGCACTGAATGCACAGATTTTGCCTAATGTATGGTATTTTTTTCTAAGAGAATCACAAATGTTGGAACTTGGCTTGCTTTTATTTTTATATATATATAACCTAAATTTACTTTTATATTAAGATGTGTTATATAGTTCAAAAATGGGGTAGAAAAGACTCCAAACATGGAAGGAGTGAGAGATGCGATCAGTGCCTTTAAAAGATCAAGAGAGCTGTTATGACAATAGCTCTAATTAAGATTGATTCATAATGTTACAATCTGGCCTGATACCACCCTGCAGACATCAGTTTATTATGTTTGGCTCCCACTGCTGGGTCACATGTGCCACTGAATGTTGGTAGAGTCTTGTCAGTGTTACTAGTGTTGGGTCTCTAGTGTATACTCACCTGGCTCAGACCATTTGTCTGAACGCTTCCTTGGGATGTGGGATCCAAAAGTCCCACCACCAGACTGAAACCAATGCCTCAGACCTACCAAGTCCCCCAGGTGCTTACACGTGCTCCCCAAGATTTCTGCCTAGTTGTGGCACTCTGGCTGCTAATTTAACTTCTTCAAGGATGATGGGAATCAAAGAACAGAGGCTTAGCAAAGGAATTTCTTAATCATAGCCACTTTGCCACTTTCCTCTGAAACACACTAGACAGTTACAGATCTTTCCAAAAATCACAACAGTCCTGAGGTGCAGACCTCCCAGTCAGGTCTCACCCCTTCTATGAGTCTGAGGTCTGTCAGCATCCTGGCAGAGCAAAATCACTGTTGCCCTTTCTCCTTCCTGCATTGTCCAACTTTTATGTTGTAATGCTCTCTTTCCCCTTCTTGTGCTCCCTCCCCCCACAACTTGCTCAGAGAAGCAGCTCTCCTTAACATAGTCTCTTTCCTTTTTGCCATGTGCCAAGGATGAGTAAATGCAGATTTACCAGTCGTACTGACACCCTTGTGTAGGAAATCCAGTGTTCCATGGGGTTGAACCAGCAGTTGAGAGAGCATCAATGCTGATGGCTTTTTCAGAAATAGTCCTTCAATGAGTTGTCAAGCACCTTTCCTGGGCAGGGTAGCTGACTGGAGTACATCACAATAACTTGGCCTTGGACAAGGTTAGACATGAGTTCAGCATATAATGCATAATGGCAGTCCTAGTAAACATGGAGGTTCCAACAGAAAATGGAGTTCACAACAGAGCATTTGATATAGATATCCTACTGTTATACATTGCATAGCATATTTTCTGAAATGTTTCAAACATGCACAGTCAGCAGTCATGACTGACGATTTAACGGTGAAGCTGCTTTTTATTTGCCAGAAATTTTCCAATTGCACTAGACCTTGTGTCCTGTAAAGTTTCTGATCATAACACAGGAGCCTTAGTAACTATTAAAACAAGAACTTATGTGGAGCACTTACACCACAGTGTGAAAAGTGAGAATTCTCCCGTCACTGGTCCTGCATTCAACCTCACACTCTGTCTTGACTAATAGTGTGAAAAGCTTTAAGGGAGACTATGCCTGAGAGTGGTTAATTTCCCCTTGATGTCTGATTTTTTTCTCTTTCTAATAGATTTTGAGATGGTTATGGTTATCAAGATGATCTCTTCATCTTAAAGATTATTTGCAGATCAGGAGGTCTGTTTGGACTGAATATTATCTTTATCTGCTAATAATGTGGAAGTGGATCATGATAACCTCAGCACTGTTTGATAAAAATGGCAATTTGAGTATAATGGCTATTACATAAGATGTCAGTCAAGCAGGAAATATTACACTACATTTGTATCCAGGATTCATAGGGTACAATCTGGCCTAATGTACTAGAAATATTAGAAAGTTTGGCAATAATGTAAGGGTGTTTTTAATGTGTTAAAGTGTGGCTCTATTCAGGAAAGTAATTGTGCAAAAATGGCATTATGGTGGAGTTGTAGATTTCTTTCACTAGCTTACAGTGAAAATTTGTTTAGTTACAAGTAAATATGTTTCTTCTATGTGCCATCGCCACACACTCAGGCTAAATTTTGCCATCAGAATGCAGCACCTATCCTGTGATAATAAGTGAGAATTTTGCCATTGACTTCAGTGGTACCAGGATTTACCCCCTTCAGTCCACTCTGTGGAGACATAAATAAATTGCAGGATTGGAGCTTTAGTTCAGTATAGAATCTAGTTTACTCTATCACAGCTATACTGACACTCCAGTGACTAAAGCAATAAAAAATGTGCTTGAATTAATAATTCACTTCTCAACACCACTAGCAAAACGGAGTCTGCTCTTGCAAGTGCTGCCAATACTTTTGCTAACATCAAGCATTGAAAAATCATGAGGGTTTTTAAAAATAAATACATGTTGGGCTCTTGTAATTTGCCTTCTGGTTTCTGCGCCATTAGGGTACACTTGGGTCATTTTTCAGACTTTTCTCCACAACTGTGGCTGGGTTAGAAATGTCTTCAGTAGTATGAAAACTGATATTCTTATGCACTCTCTTGATTCCTGAAGCTCAAGCTTTAAGAAAAACACCAAATATTGGCAAACGTGCATTAAAATCCCAAGACTTAGCAATTATCATGCCATGCACTTTATTGCTATCACGAGCAGACCCATTTGCAGGGCTGGGCCCATGGGGCCTATAGCACTTGCCTTGCCTTGCGGACAAGCTACCTGGTTGTCTACTCCTTCACCCCACCCCCCCCGTTTCTCTGGATGTACTCATGGTGGATGGCTCCAGTGCTCCTCATCGCTCTAAACCCTGAGAGTGGCTCCTACTTTCTCTTCTCTTCTGAAGCAGCAACCCATAGGCTGGCTGGCTTCTCCTCCTCGTTTCCAGCTGTTTTTGATGATCTTCAGAATGGGGTAGTATCAACTGGAGGGGAGCGGGGTGAATCTTTTTAACCTTTAAAATGGCTAATAACAAATACGAAAGTGTTCAGAAAAGAATTACCAGAATGATGTGTGTTCTGGAAAACCTGCATTCCAGTGAGAGGCTGAAGAAGCTTGAATGTCTTTAGTTTACCCAAAAGAAGAGGCTAAGAGAACTTGATCATGGTCTATAATTACCTACATGAGTAGAAAATGTCTGATAGTAGAGGATCTTTTACAAACAAAAGTATAACGATCTAAAGGCTGGAAGTTGAAAGTAGACTAGAAATATGATGCAATTTTTAACAGGGTAATTAACCAGTGGAATAACTGACCTAGGTCCAAGGTAGATTCTTCATCATTTGAACTCTTTTTAGATCAAGATTGGATTGGAGCTCTCTAAAAGATATGCTCTAGCTCAACCATTTTAGCTTGATGCCAGAACCACTTGGTTAATTCCATGGTCTGTCTTATGCAGAAGGTTAGAAAGGACCATTCAGATCATCTATTCTGGCCTTGGACTAGATGAACCTGAGGGGAACAGTAGAAGAGAAGGGGAGATGCAGTGAGGGGGCAGAGGGGAGGTAATGGTAATCCTCTGAGTGCCCATTCCTCAGCCTGAAAAAGGAAACCCCTTCTCTATTTGGAAAAGAAATTAAGGCCCTGGTTGAGATGATTGGGGAGTGGGAGATGAAAGGAAAACAGAGGTGAGTTAGGAGACAAAGGTAAAAATCATTGGTCACCCTTAAATATTAAAAATTAGGGTGTCTATCATTTTCCAGATGCATCATTTAACTTTGATAACTCTGGAATACAAATCAAGCAGTTATCGACCTGCCATTTTATACTCTCGCTGTGAGCTGAAAGGCAACATAGTTATCCCATTGTTAGCTGTCTATCAACAGTTCATTTTTAAAATGTGTTTAGAAATACACTTACCTCGGGTACTATTGATCATATACCTTTCAGGCTAAACACCTGTTTTATCATCTGTCGATTTGCATTCAATATATAGCAAAACTGAATTACTTTCAGCTGTGCCTGAAAGGTCAGTGTTTGGAATTATATTTTCTTGCATGTTCACAAACATTTAATAGCATGCTTCCTATCAGACAGGTGCCCAGGCAAGGCCCCCACCATTTTTCAGAAATGGCTCCAGTGCCCTTCTGTCATCCATGAAAACCAACCACACAAATTTCCTGGGACTTCTTTTGGCAGGAAGGCCTCCTACAGTACTTGCAAAATGAAATTACATGTTCCCTCCCCAAAGTTTATTCAGTTCCAGGTAGTGTAAATCTAAGACAAAATGAAACCCAACTTTTCAATATAGCTCTCTTTGCAGAACTCCATCCTGGTTTAGGGAAATTACTTCAGGACTGAAAACTTCGTAAGTACTTCTTGAAATAAGATCAATATTTTTTTCAAATTACTTTCTTGAAAAAATTTGGAGGGAGATGCTTTAATAACAGGCTTCCTTGTTTCCTCTTACCGTATCGCAGAACATAGTTGCATACTGCGAGATGTTTTTGTTAGGGGTTTTTTAATTATTATTTTGCTGTAAGGAATAAAAATGCATGCACTAAAATGGACTTCTTAACCTCTCTCAAGTATCAGGAGTATTTCATGAAAAAAAAATAGCCATCTAATTAGTATTTAGTCATGTGGAAGGAATCTAATGACAAATTTCTGCTCAACTAATGTTTCCCTGGTATGACCCCATTAATATTAATAAAATTTATACATGCTTGTCTTTAGGAAAAAAAATTCTGAGTTTGACATGGTCAAAAGTTCATGGAAATGCCTCAGTCGAGATAGATATATAAAAATTAATAATAATATAATTTTTTAACTTCGCTTCCAAGATAGAAGTGTTAATGGAACACTGCTGACTTAGCATAATACTTTACTTTACCTTGTTAGGTAACTTGAAATCTGAAAAGTCAAGGTATTCCCCTTGTTCCACTACAGTTTCTTACATTAATATTTTGTAGAGCAGTTGCCTGGCAGTGCTTATGGTATATTTTGTTTTAAGACACACGTGATGATGTACAAAGATGTTTGTTGTTTGTAAAGATGACTGTTTCTTTATATGACGGAAACGTAATAAATGAAAAAGAACTGGTTATACAGAAAACTGTTCAGTTTAAAAAAAAAACACCCAAAAACACTGAGGTTTTTAATTTAAACTCCCAAATTCAAGAGAGTTTTAAACTCAGCTGGACTCTTTCCTTAAGGGCATATTGGTATTACAACACATCTTAGTGTTTATTACTGAGGCTAGATAGATTCATTCATTGCTTAGAATTTTTTTGCTTTTGTAGTTTTTAAATTAAACCCTTAGGGGAACATTTTTAGCACTGATACTGAACTAGATGGTCAACACTCATTAACAGTAATGGGAGTTACTGTACTTGGCTCAGACCCCCATATCCATCACTAAAAATGACCCTACAATATTTCTTACTGAACAAATTCCCTTTTAAAATTACTCTTACCATGAAAATGTTCCCAGGAGATTCTGGAAGGCTGTGAAAAACCATGAGTTTAGAGCAGAATGCAATGCAAGACGACTTTATTGGGATGTGTCTTTCATAGAAACATTATCCTGAAATGCTTTAGAGAGTTAATTAATAGTTCAGAGTAGAGAATTTAGGGGATAAGTAGTAGAAAACACTAATTCAAGTGTATTGCAAGATGAATAAAGTAAGCACCAAACAATAAAGGCAAATCCAGTAATGGAGAGAAATTGAAGCCATAAGCTAGTAGGCATTTCAAGGCAAATTTTGAGAAGAGCTAAGGAGTGGAGGCAAAGAGCTATAGGAAAGTTGCTCCAAATGGCTCAAGCTGTGCTGGAGAACTCGCTGGCAGCAGCAGTGTCCAGACTGCTATGGGAGAGGAAAAGGAACAGGCACTAATGGAGCAAAGGGGAAAAGGAAGTGTCTGAGACAGAAAGGCATGGGGGAGTTGGCAGTCAGAATCTGGAGAGCTAAAAAGAAGACAGGGAAGGCTAGAGTCTTAGATAGCACACTCCCTCTACCCAGCATGTTTGAAAGGAGGGCCATGGTCAGCGTAGGCAGGGTTAAGGAGGCAAAGGCCAGAGTGGGAATGTATGACTGGTAAGACAGGGTGAAATGACAGTAGGGAAAGCAGATCAAGAGAAGAGTTTTCTTAAGGGACTGGATGATTTCAAGTATGTCTAGTGGGGGGGGGGGGAAGTAGGTGAAAATAAAGTGTGGGGTGTGTGAGGGAATATCAGCTAGGGTGAGAGAAATGCTGTCTTGAATGTGAGCAATGCAAATTCTATCTATAGTAGACCAAATTGGCTTTAAAATGAAAGCAGAGTGGACCCCAGGATGTTCCACTGCTTTCCTAAGCTCAGATTGGCCTTTGAGGGCTTGTCTAGATGAATGGTTGGTTCGCGCAAGCTGGGGTGCAAATTTTACGGTAGCCTGCTGTGCAGTGTCCCTATAGACCCTGCTGCTGCGCACAAAGTTCACTAGTGGGCTTTAGTCTGCTCCCATTCCAAAGCAGCATCGCTCAAAGCACCTGGGAGAACTCTTATCTTGCAACAACAGGGTCCATGCAGATGCTCAGTGTGTGGCAGGCTAGTCCGAAGTTGATTTACCACCAGCTTGCTACGAACTCAGTGTTTGGATCAACAAGCCCTGAGAGAGACTGGAATGGAAATAAGGAATTCTGGGTAGTGAGCTGGGGGTTACTGTGCTTCCTTTTAAGTCTATTTACCTCTCTGATTTTAGAAAATTAGAGGGGAAAGTGTGTGTGTGTGTGTGTGTGTGTGTGTGTATATAATATATATTATATAATAAGAATTTAAACTTGCTCAACCTGATCTTAGGTTGAGGGAATAGGTGAGATTTTTCTACAGAAGTGAAGGAGATACCTGAACTTACGCTCCAGTGAGAAGGCAGGTCAGGGTTTATTCACCCTTGAAACAAGTGAAAGCTTTTTCATTTGTGTGTAGGGCAATGAGGTCAATATAGTTTGCTTTCTACTCATCCTGAAATGTGTCCGGCTCCTGTACCCACTTGATGACTGTACATTTTTTCCACATGGATTGGTGTCTTTGAGGAACAATCACTTTATTCTCGTTTGATTCAGTACTTTAAGAGAGGGACAAGACAGCAAAATTGCCACCTAAACTGCATACTTCAATCTCCCTGGACATTCTATAACAGATTTAAAATTAGTCATATTTCAACAAAAAAAACTTCAAAAACAAACTTCAAAGAGGGACTGCATAGTTACAATTCATTTGCAAATTTAACACCATTAATTTGGGCTTGAATCGAGACTGGGAGTGGCTGGCTTACTACAAAAGCAATTTTCCCTCTCTTGGTATTGACACCTCCTCCTCAATTATTGGGCATGGACCACATCCACCCTGATCGAATTGTTCCTGTGAACACTGGTTCTCCACTTGTAAGGTTACTCCCTTTTCTTCATGTGTCATTATATAATGCCTGCATCTGTAATTTTCACTCCATGTATCTGAAGAAGTGGGGTTTTTATCCACAAAAGCTTATGCCCAAATAAATCTTAGTCTTAAGGTGTCACCAGACTCCTCCTTGTTTTTGTGGATACAGACGAACACAGCTACCCCTCTGCTACTATTCCTATATTGGACATTTGCAGGGCTGTAATTTGGTCTTCTGTGCATGCTTTTACAAACCAGTTTGCCATTACTGCTGCATCCAGATGCAAACTTCAGGAAGGCAATCCTGCAGTCCTCCTTTAAATAGACTGAGCCCCACCTTCTACCAGTACTTCCTGTGAGTCATGCAAATTGAATACATGGCTGCATCTACTTAAAGAAGAAAAAATGGTTACCTACTTGTAACTGATGTTTGAGATGCTATGCAGACATGTATTCCACAACCCACTCTCCTTCCCTTTTGCCCTGGAGTCTGTACTTCTGATGTTTGGTGTGAAGGAACGGAGGGGGATGGTGTGGCCCCACCCTTATGTGGCCAGGGGTGGGGCAAGGGTGATAGGGCATGAGTGCTGCCCCTCTGGTACTGGTAGGCAAAATTCTCCAGCTTCAGTGTGCTGGGCACATACACCTAAAGAGAATACATGTCTGCATCACGTCTCGAAGAACAACAGTTACAAGTAGATTATACTATTGTTGCTACATTTAACCAAGTAACAAATTTAGTGATTCTTTAAAATTCAAGAGGGAGATCATCGGCCCCCTTCCATAAAATTGCATTGGCTCTGTAACAAACCCACGAGCTCCCTGCATAGCAGCTGTGGCTGTGGGATAGAGGACATGGCCAGAGCACAATTTAAAGCAGCCCAGAGGCTTCTCCATCATGCCAGGGGATTATCCAGCTATAGGGTTAAATAAAACAACATGCTTGATACACATGCTATTAAATCTGTTCCCCCCCCCACCCCCAGTTAGTTTAAAGGGACAGAAAGCCAGTGTGGTTTAACTTGTTAAATAGTAAAAGTTTTTAGGGGATTGTCTTCCTATCTTCTCCCATGTCATGGAAGTAAACAGCAATAACTGTATTCCCCCTCATATTAAGTGGCTGTTTTCCCTTTCCTTTTGAGCTATTGAAGTTTGCATACAAAACATATCAACCTTTTTAGCTCTCAAGTGCCTGTAGTGTCTGCAGCACAAAGAATACAAACTTAGCTTCAGAATCTTCCCACTCTGAATCAGCAGTCTTTGTGAAGAGAATAAATCATTCTCGTTTATTGTGGTGATCTCAAATGTTCAGACTCAGTACAGATTTCAGGAGAATATCCTGGTGTACTTAGTCTGTGTGATCCAGGGATCTCTTAGTGTCATCTGGAAGAAGGCCCTGGGGGTGCATAGGGTTTTACAGGGATCCCTTTCATCAGAGGTATACATAATAGTTCACCAAAGGGTAGTCTTTACCAAGAGCCAGTAGCTCACTGGTCGTCGTCATCACTGAGAAATGTATGCACAGGAAATATTTAAGGAATTATGTATCTACTAGGGCTGTCAAGCAATTAAAAAAATTAATTGTGATTAATCACGCTGTTTAAACAATAAGAGTACCCTTTATTCAAATATTTTTGGATGTTTTCTACATTTTCAAATATATTGATTTCAATTACAATATAGAATACAAAGTGTACAGTCCTCACTTTATATTTTAATTACAAATATTTGCACTGTAAAAAACAAGAAATATCTTTCAATTCCCCATTACAATACTGTAGCGCAATCTCTTCATCATGAAAGTTGAACTTACAAATGTAGAATTATGTACAAAAAACCCCTACATTCAAAAATAAAACAATGTAAAACTTTAGAGCCTACAAGCCCAATCAGTCCTACTTCTTGTTCAGCCAATCGCTCAGACCGACAAGTTTGTTTACATTTGCAGTAGATAATGCTGCCTGCTTCTTGTTTACAATGTCACCTGAAAGTGAGAGCAGGCGTTTGCATGGCATTGTAATAGCCGGTGTTGCAGGACATTTACATGCCAGATGTGCTAAAGATTCTTATGTCCCTTGATGCTTCAGCCACCATTCCAGAAGACATGCATCCATGCTGATGATGGGTTCTGCTCGTGTGGACCGACACATGTTCATTTTCATCATGTCAGATGCCACCAGCAGAAGGTTGATTTTGTTGATGGTTTGGGTTCTGTAGTTTCCACATCTGAGTGTTTGCTCTTTTAAGACTTCCGAAAGCATGCTCTACACTTCATCCCTCTCAAAGTTTGGAAGGCACTTCAGATTCTTTAAGCTTGGGTCAAGTGCTGTACCTATCTTTAGAAATTTCACATTGGTATCTTCTTTGCATTTTGTCATATTTGCAATGAAAGTGTTCTTAAAGTGAACAACATGTGCTGGGTCATCATCCGAGACTGTTATATGAAATATACAACAGAATGCGGGTAAATCAGAGCAGGAGACATGCAATTCTCCCCCAAGGAGCTCAGGCACAAATTTAATTAATGCATTATTTTTTTTAATGAGTGTCATCAGCATGGAAGCATGTTCTCTGGAACATGGGCCAAAGGGTGAAAAGGCATATGAATCTTTAGTGCATCTGGCACACAAATATCTTGCGACGCTATCCGCAACAGTGCCATGCGAATTCCTGTTCTCACTTTCAGATGACATTGTAATTAAGAAATGGACAGCATTATCCCACATAAATGTAAACCAACTTGTTTCTCTTAGTGATTGCTGAACAAGAAGTACGACTGAGTGGACTTGTAGGCTCTAAAGTTTTACACTGTTTTATTTTTGAATGCAGTTTTGTAACAAAAAGAACCCTACATTTGTAAGTTGCACTTTCATGATAAAGAGATTGAACTACAGTACTTGTATGAGGTGAACTGAAAAATACTATTTCTTCTGTTTATCATTTTTACAGTGTAAAATGTGCAATCAAAAATATAAAGTGAGCACTGTACACTTTGTATTGTGTTGTAATTGAAATCGATATATTTGAAAATGTAGAAAAACATCCAAAAGTATTTAATACATTTCAATTGGTATTCTATTGTTTAATCATGCAATTAATCACAATTAATTTTTTGAACCATGATTAATTTTTTGAGTCAATCATGTGAATTAACTGCGATTAATTGACAGCCCTGGTATCTATGCTGAAAATTATGTTCTTAAGGTATTGGAGTTTAGGTAGGTTACCAGGAGGTGACATACTTCAGACATGTTCCTTTTAGGCAGGAAGTAACAGACACCTATCTCCTGAGCTGGTCATTTGTGATTTGTGTGCCTCAGTTTATGCCTTATTGCATACTGGAATAGGGTTGACTGAAATCTGCGAGAGGAAATTTACAGGATGAAATAAACAAAAGGGGAATGTCCTGGTTATGAATAAAGACACATGATTGTTCTGGGATACTATAAGGGCACTTACAGTATTCACAGGTTTGCTGCTTCCAAAAAAGTCCCCCCTCCCCCCCCAGGCTGTTATACCAGACCAGGGTGAGGGGAGATAATATTCAAGTTTATGGGGTTCTTCCTCCTAATGTCATTATTTTTAATTCTTTTGCTTGCTTAAAGGTGGGTCTGAAGGCTTTCGGTCTTGTAGGTTTAATGGCTGAGATTTTCAAAGCCATTTCAGGGATTTGGATGCCCAGTTCCCATTAAAATTATTTCTAATTAAAATGGCAACACTTTCATTAACTTCAACAGGAGCAACATTGGGCCTCATGTAAGGAAAAAGCAATCTGTATTCGCTAGTATCATTCCCTTTGCCGATCAAGCAATGGGGCTGGCGGGCTGTGAAGTAGCACACCCTGTCCTTCTAGGGTGGAAGGTTGGTAATGAGATACTAGCCCTTTAAGCATATGTTGGTTTGAATTTTATTTTCAGTTTTGAGGCTCAGGTATTTAGGAGCGGGTAACTTTTTTGTTTAAAATTTGATTTTAAAACATTTCACTGAGGGGGGGGGATACAAATATAAATATGGAGTGGGGAGAGAGATCAGAACCCTCTGATGTAGATTGGTAGACATAAACAAATACTTTCCTTGGAGGGGGCGGGGTGTGGGTTTGAATCTTCTTAAATTTTTAATTCAGTTCTATATCTTACAGAAAGCAGAATATGAACTGGGAAGGGAGGGCGGGAGAGTATTTGATAGTGTACTTTGAAGAAGGAAAGAAGCTCTATACTGTGACACAAATATCTGATATCTTCAAAGCTGATTGAGAGAGATTTACTGGAATAGTTAACCCATCTTTAATAACCTTGTTGAATTATAATGTTCTGTATTGTTGGTTTCAAATTACATTAATTTAGGAGCACTGTCCCTGAAAAAGTATGAACGTATTTCCAAATGGAGGCATCAAAATAACATCTATTTATTTCTGTTCCGGTGATACCATGTATTAATGAAAAACTTGTAGAATAGGGCAAAACTTGTTTTTAAAATTTATTTAATAGAAAATTTTCTAGGAGCTGTGTTAGGTCTGGTCTCTTTGCATGAAATGGGGAAAAGTAGAATCCTTAGAAAAAACATTTTGTTTAACCTAGCATAGATAGAAAATGATTTGTTTATAGTCCTATAGGAAAATAAGTGTTTTGAAAGTTATTTTCTTTACTAATTAATAAAGCGACAAAAGGCACATACACTATTTTTACATCATTTGGACAGACTATTCATGGAAAGGTCTAATAATAATACACCTCTCTTCACCATCTGTGGCATATTATTTACCAGAGCCAAAAGCTAACTCTGCAGCTCTGGAAACTGTTTTGATTTTTGAAGTTAATCCAACGTAGAGTGTGGGAGTGATGGCATATCTCTTTTGTAATTTGGGTAGGGGCATTGCAGTCAGATAATCTCTAGCCAAGGGTGTCAAGAAGGCTGTTTAAGGGGTTTTCAAAGTGAGGCGCACACAAATGTGTGCACATTTTTTTTCTTGGCTAATTTGTGCCCTCATGATACATAAAACCCTAAACAAAACAAAAAATCCAAATCCACACCTTGATGGGGTGTTTGCCCCCACACCACTCTGAATGGGGTTAAAATGGCTCAGAAAGGGCTGCACCTGGGTGAGGTGAAAGCTGGATATACAGACCTAGCCCAGTCTGACGCATAGCTGGGCAGGAAGAGGCTGGGCTTTGTATAAAGCCAGGGAGAGGAGAGTAGAAGGGGGCTGCTCGGAGACAGTGTCCACAGTCATTCTCAGGGTTGAAAGGAGTTGGAAGAGCCTAGGGAAAACAGCAGCAAGCATGAGGCTGCATGGACTTTAGCTACTGATTGTAGGGTCTCTATGCTGGAACCCAGGATAGAGGGCAGGCCTGGGTTCCCCTACCAGCCATGAGGGGTGCATGGCATGGACAGGGCAGTGGATTTAGAAGACGAGGTGACTTGTTTAGAGAGACTTTGATATTCCAGAATGGGGAAAACTCTAATAACCTGGCAAGAGAGCGAAGCCACAAAGAGGAAGCTCTGCGGCTTGTGGAGCATGAGAGATTAGGACAAGGGGCTGGGAAACAGCAAGAGGTGGCATCAAACCCGTGGTGAGCTAATCGCCAGATGCACTACAAGTAGGTGCCACAGCAGTGAGTGGAGTGAACCCTGTAACCTGGGGTTCTTTCAAACCAAAGCTCTTGGTAACTTTTACTCTGTGCAAGGCAGTGTCAGAAAATAAATCAGGGGAGACACGGCCGTCCGACCAGTAGATGGCTGGCACAAACAGGACAACGCGAGTGCTTTCACTTAAAGCTAAACTTTACTTAGTCAGTAAAGTAAAAGTGAGGTTAGTAAAACACTCCCAACCCTTGATAATTACCAAAGCTGAATGTGGCTCTCGAGTGGCACAGTGGCAGCCCGTCTGCCGGTGGGAAACACAAGATGCATCCAGAGAGAGAGAGTCGAGCCCTATCTCAAACTTTTCCTCCTTATTTATACTGTAATAGAATGACATGCCCCTTAAAGAAAACTTGTTAGCACGCAAGAGGCTCCTTCTGATTATTAACTAGGTGTGGGTTTTTCCAGAATTTACAGCCTTGAGTCCCCAATAGACATTCCTGGGGCACATCTTGCTCTTCTAAGATGCATGTATTGGCAACTTCAACACAGTTCTTATCAGGAAGGACGGGGGGGGGGTCAAGCTGCCCTTTCTGTGGCACACTAAAACCCCCTTCCCCTCCTGCCTTGGTTAAGCTAAGCCTGCTGACTTGGCTAATTTACACCCTGCTTACTTGGCTGCTTTTAGCAATAAGCCATAGTGGTTTCAGGCACTTTACTGGTTTGCCAAAGTCTCCCCATACACCGTGCCCATGTGCAACTCAGAAAAACACCATGTACAATCTCCATAGGACTTACATTGTTGTTTCTAGTTCTTGTACAGCATTGTAATCACACGATCATATTTTCTTGAAATGAAGATGAAAGTTTAAAGCACTTAAAAGTTCATGTCCCAGTTGCCTTGAACATCACCTCTCTATGCTCCTCTCCTCTCCCCTCCCTGGCCCTCTCCAAACTGAGGCATCAGCATCCTACTGCAACATGACCTCTCTCAGAACCCAGGATCACACTCTTCAGAGCAAGGTTGAACTGACCTCTGGAGTGGGACCCATCTGTGGAGTAGATAAGACAGGAACTCAATCCCAGCCCTTTTCCTGACACTATGCAAAATATTGTCTGCAGGACCAAGGTCTGAAAAACAAGGAGCGGGGTGGGGGTCCAAAGCAAAACCATTTAAACTTGGGACAGGAGAATAGCAGCATCTCTGTGGACAAAATACGTAAGAGTGTGGGTGCATTAGAAATGGCATAGATAGACAATACTTCTGATCCATTAGGTTTTCCTGTATGATATCTGGCATTGTTATGTACTTGATGACAGTGAATGGAGTTGCACTGATGTGAGAGGTGAATTTTACCCACAGCCTATACAACAGAGGTTGAATAATAGCAACCAGCTGTAACTGCACAACATCAACTAGTTCCTTGACAGATGCTCAGTTTTTCATATGGGGCAGAAATAGCAGAAGGCTGCAGATGCATGTGTTCATCATCAGAGCTTACATTCATATGCCCTAAGTACTGTGAGCACATGGAAGATGCATCCTCTTCCTTTTATCCACAGTCAGTCTATGCATAGACATAGTTAGAATTGCTACAGTGGATTGTGAGGCACATGAGCCATAACATGGAAAAGCCTGATAGAAAGCTCCAAGCCAGTTTGTTTTCTAGTCTGCAGCAAACATATTATCCCATGCTTTTTAGAAGGTTGCCCACCCAGCCTTGCAAAGTCATGTCACTAACATACAATCATAGTAGTCCATCTTCAATATTGCTGCATAGGAAGAAACCAAGCCTATCCTGACCTCACTTGAAGTCAACTAAGTTGTAATATTGACTTCAATAGAGCCAATTGCACCCTAAGTCTTCATGTTCCATGATATGTGGGAGTGCAAGAAAGGGAAGCGATACCTGCTTCATGTAAGAGATGCATAATAGCATTAATTCCAGAATCTAATTGTTGTTCCTTGACATATGAGCTGCTGAACTCTGTGAATGCTGTACAGTCAAGAACACAGAATTCTGAATTTCTGGATAGTAAAGACTTTCATGACTTGCTAATTACATTTCATGACAGACCCTTTTTCTTGAATAAAAAGGCCTTTTAGGAATTAATTGCAACTTAAGAATATAATAAAAATGTGTGAAATGAAGTAGCGACCATTAAAAATTTGCTACTTACCTTGAATAACTAAGTAACTATACCTTTTAGTGGTCTGTTTTATACCCTATATCAAGTGACGGGAACTGATGGAAGTGCTGTAAGTACGGAGGTAATCATATCTATCTGAAGCCAGATTAACAAGGTTTTATGGATTGCCACTATTGTCTTTTTAGAGGTGTGGTTGATCTTACAGGAGGTTGAATTGACTTCCGTTTTTTGGCTTCCATTTGAAAATGTTGGCCTTATTTTATTTTTTATTATTTCTCTCTCTCTCTCTCTGAGGCTTAATTTAATTCCTGAAATCCTCTTGCAAATTCAGGTCATGACTGAATTTTGTGCAGTCCACATTTTAAAAAAAGCAAACCCTGTAATATCAGAACATATCAATATTGTCGATGTAGCACCATGTGCGGCTGCTTTCTGCCAGAAAGATTCACAGATTCAGAACCGTGGCTGTTGCATTAAAACCCTAAACTTTACATTGTGCTGAGAGCACCTCCAAAGAGGGAGGAACCATTTAGCAGTACAGTTGATGATCTTTGAAAGATCCACCAATTAAGAAGGTCTCCACAACTTTAAAAGGCATAATTCTGTTAGCTGCAGTAGAATTTTTCAAAAATGTAGAGCATCTGCTATCTGTAAGTCACTGTATTTCATACATGCAAGCAAGCATTTATAACAGCACTTAACACCCACTAAGTTAAGGGGGAGATTTTCACCAGCACCGAGGAAAGCTTGAGTGCGTATCTCTCCTGTAAAAGAAAAGGAGTACTTGTGGCACCTTAGAGACTAACAATTTATTAGAGCATAAGCTTTCGTGAGCTACAGCTCACTTCATCAGATGCATTGTCGATGAAGTGAGCTGTAGCTCACGAAAGCTTATGCTCAAATAAATGTGTTAGTCTCTAAGGTGCCACAAGTACTCCTTTTCTTTTTGTGAATACAGACTAACACGGCTGCTACTCTGAAACCTATCTCTCCTGTGTTCCTTTGAAAATTATCCCTCTTAAGCAATGTTTCTAGCTAAATTACTAGCGTAACCTTTCACTACAGGCTTTCATAGAGACTCTTCTTGCTGCCTCTTCATACAAACTTTTAGGACAGAGGTATGATTTTTGAACAACTGCATCACAAATAGGGCCCTCAACATAATATTCACCTTGTTCCTCATGTTCAGAGTTGATTTGCAATCTAGTATGTTGCCTAAAGTGTGTGTGTGACTTGAGTTCTTCAATTTGTAAGTAGCCAGGGCACAGGCAGCCTGCCTAAATGGGTGGAGCAGGATCCTGGCTGGTGGTTCTGGTGGCAGTTTGAGTAATGGCAGGTGAAGATATAGGGATCTGGCACTGGTCCAAGGGTGAAATAGAAGGTCAGAACCAGTCAGAAATGAAAGGATAAGCCAGAATCCTAGTCAGAGACTGTCAACAGTCAGAGCTGGGAGTCAGAAGTAAAGTTTAAGGCAAAGAGTAATCCAGTGTTGTAGTCAGGGTTGTAGCCAGGAGTCAGAACCAGGAATCAAAATCCAGAACAAAGCAAGGCTTAGAGCAAGTTCGGAGAAGGACTGGAGCAGGAAGCGGAAGCGAGAGCAGGGTAAGTGCAGCTGCAGGTGTGGTACGCACTGAACAGCTGCTGTGCTAGGCTGTTGGCTCCTCTGCCCAATCAGGAAATGCAACCATTCGGAGGGGGCTCACTGGGCCCAGCTGAACTTGCTGGGTTGCTACTGACCAGATTAAGAGCCAGCTGTGCCCCTGACACAACTGTCTCACAGAATCAGAATGAACCGAGCACTGTGTCTCAGTCCATACCCAGTGCTTCAGGTTTGGCAGCAAGAAATAAAATCTGGATTCGGAGTGTCTGTCGGGCACCATGTTTAGAGAGGCAAGGTGGGTGAGACAATATCTTTTATTGGACCAACTTCTGTTGGTGAGAGAGAGACGCTTTCGTGCTTACACAGAACTCTCATTTGCCAGTCGACAGCTGATTGAGACTCCCTGGTCCTAGCTGAGTCAGATCAGGAAATCTTCCCTGTAATCAACATTAAGCTACACAACACATTGGGGTGGGAGTAAGGTAAATGATGATCCCCACCCCCCAATTGAGAAATATTCAAGTTGAGGCATGGACGTACCACAAGTCACAAACAAGGGTGTAGTAGTATGTTTACTATACATTGGGGATGATTATTTTTGCAGAAGTAATTTACTTATTCTTTCAGGTGAGATAAGCACTTTATAAATCATAGATCATATAATTTTGTATAATGAACACCCAGAGCATATGATATGGGCACCGACTGAGAATTTTATAAATGAAGGAAGTAAACTAGAGAGATTCCACAGAAATTCAGGGAATAACCCCCAGGAGTTCTGATTCCCATTCCCCTGCTTTTTAACTACTGTAAACACACACTGGTTCAGATGGTAACAATTTTGGCATTGATTGAGAGGAATAAAGTATAATGAACTGACTTTCCCTTTGCCTGTGACATTACTGCCTGATTTCCTTTAGAAAATGCCAAAAATGATTGATGTTCAGAAATGGGATTTTTGGTTTTACTATCAATGTCAGTAAATTATAGCTGATTCAAGATGGAAGAATAAGACAAACATTAGTTTATGTAAATTGGAAAGTCTTTTATCTGAACAGTCAAATGCCATTTGATAGGGTTAAAAAATCTGAATGGGTGTTATCCCAAGGAGTTGGGAAGTGAACAATACATTGTGGCAGCCATGAGAGATTTAGTGCCATTGAAAGATGAGTTTTAAACAGAATCTGAAGAAAAGTAATGTCTTTTCCATACGTCATAAAACAAACAAGGAAAGATGGCTTAGCAGAATGTCAATTATCTTTAAAATGTTTTATGTCTATTTGGCAGCAAAAAGACCCAGATTTTAAAATGCAGTGTAGTTGTGGCCGTATTGATCCCAGAATATTAGAGAGACAAGTTGGATGAGGTAATACCTCTTTATTGGCTCAATTTCTGTTGGTAAAAGAGATGAGCTTTTGAGCCACACAGAGCTGTTCCTCAGGTCTGGGAAAGGTACTCAGAGTATCACAGCTAAATAAAAGATGGAACAGGTTGGGGAACCCTCAGATATCCACCCCATACACGTCACCAAACTCCTTCATTTCATCCTCACCCAGACCATTATACACTCAGCAACAAATGCTTTGTCCGAACCATGCAAACAGTCCTGGGTACTAGGATGGCTCCCCAAAACACCACCTTCTTCGTGAGCACGTTGAAGAATTATTTCTGGACCAATGCACCACCAAGCCAATGATATACCCAAGATGCATTGATGGTTTCATCTTCTTGACAGATGGCTTAAATTCTCTCATCGTTTCCACCATAACTTCAGCAACCACCATCCATCCATTTAAACTCTCTCTGAAATACTCCCATAGTAACATCAACATACTGGACATCACAATCAGTTTCAACGGTGGAACCTTACAACTATATACATGAAACCCGTGAATCATGACACCTACCTTCATAGATCCAGTAATCATCCCAAACACCAAGAAATCTATTATTTACAGCCAGATATTCAGATACCACAGAATATGATTCAAGGAGAAAGTCTGGGATATTCACCTTAACATGCTTAAAACTGCTTTCACCAAACAAGGATGCTCTACCAGAGAAGTAGATCACATCATGAAATGGGCCAAGAGAATCTGCTTCAATACAGAAATAACTCCCCTCCTATAACACACCTTTAGTTGTTACCTGCCACCCTTCACAGGAACCCATATGGTATATCTTCAAACAGCTACAACCTGTACCCCATCCTGAAGGGAATCTTTCCTGAACTCCCACTTCTGGCCTTCAAACAACCCCCCCCCCTCCCCAGCCTCTTCAATCTCATCAGAAGCAAGTTCCCCAAAGACCAGGACATGCCAACTCAAGGCTACTCCAGACCCTGCCACAACAAACGCAAAATCTGCAGACACATCTCCACTACTACAATGTTCAACACGCCTTTCAATATCCATGAATCCTGCACATGCTTATCACAACATGTGCTGTATCTCATCCAGTGCACTAAATGCTCGACTAACAACTATGGCAAGTCTGCACTAGATCGCTATATTGCACTTGTCTAGGGTGTGGGAGACTATTCATAGATCCCAAGGCCGGAAGGGATCATTGTGATCATCTAGTCTGATCTCCTGTATAACACAGGCCAGAGAAGTTCCCCAAAATAATTTCTGGAACAGACCTTTTAGAAAAGCCTACCGTTGTGATTTTAACATTGTCATTGATGGAGAATCCACTACAAACCTTGGTAAATTGTTCCAATGATTAACTACTCTCACCATTAAAACGTTGCACCTTATTTCCAGTCTGAATTTGTCTAACTTTTTAATTTCTGGCTATTGGATTGTGTTATACCTTCGTCTGCTAGATTGAAGAGCCCATTCTTAAATATTTGTTCCCCATGTAGATACTTAGACTATAATCAAGTCATCCCTTCTCTTTGTTAAGCTAAATAGATTGAGCTCATTGGGTAAGTACACTTCCATTAAACACCTGTGGCTGGCTCAGGTTTGTGGGGCTCAAGCTGCAGGGCCCTAAAATTGCAGTGTTGGGCTGGAACTCGAGCTCTGGGACCCCATGCTGCAGCCCAAGCCCAGATGCCCAAGTCGCAATTTTGCAGCCCTTCAGCCTGAGCCCCATGGACCAGCCACAGGTGTTTTTGTGGTCTAGATATAGCCATTGAGTCTATCACTAAAAGACCCAGGTTTGACTCCCCACTCTCCCTGACTAGCCATTGGAACAAAGACTTTAATTTAATTCTCTTACATCCCAGTGAGTGTCCTGACCATCTAGCTAAAGAATTATACTCTCAATTTCCCCCTTTCTGACCCAATGAATATTTGTACATAGTGGAACAGCTTCAACAGGAGAGACTGAGAGCTTGACCTCAAACACCTCATTCCCTGGTGGTCAGGGCTCTCACCTGGAATGTGGGTGCAAATCCCTGCTCTCAAGCAGAGCAAGGATTTGAGAACAGGCATTTCACATCTCAGGGCTATGGGGCATAAATGGGTGTAGGTATCTTTGTGTTTTTTCATGCAAAGGAGTTGCCCTAGCTTAGGCACCAACTCTAGGAGAGCAGTCACAACTGAGAATCCTGAGTGAAGATAGGTGCTTCCCTCTGGCCACTCAGTTGGGCACAGAAGGCCCAGATAAATAGTCACACACCAAAGTGCTGTCGTACAGCTGGGCCCATAAGCCTTCATGCCTTTCCCTCTGCATTTCACTCCTGGCTAGCTGAAACAGCTCTCGCTTAGCTTGCTGCTTCTGATGATGCTTTCCTTAGGTGCCTAACTCTCCCTTACAATCACGAGGAGCCCAGACACAGAGCAGGTACAGAGAAGGCTACTAGGATGATGTGAGGAATAGAAAACTTGTCTTATGAAAGGAGACTCAAGGAGCTTGGCTGGTTTAGCCTAACTAAAGAAGGTTGAGGGAGATATGATTGCTCTCTATAAATATATCAGAGGATAAATATAGGAGAGGGAGAGGAATTATTCAGCTCAGCACCAATGTGGCCACAAGAACAAATGGGTATCAACTGGCCACCAGGAAGTTTAGACTTGAAATCAGATGAAGGTTTTTAAACCATCTAGAGGAGTGAAGTTTTGGAATAACCTTCCAAGGGAAGCAGTGGGGACAAAAGATCTATCTGGTTTTAAGTTTCTACTCGATAAGTTTATGGAGGAGATGGTATATGGGATAATGGATTTTGGTAAGTAATTGATCTTTAAATATTCAGGGTAAATAGGCCTAATCCCCTGAGATTGAATATTAGATAGATGGGATCTGAGTTACTCAGGAAAGAATTTTCTGTAGTATCTAGCTGTGAATCTTGCCCATATGCTCAGGTTTAGCTGATTGCCATATTTGGGGTCGGGAAGGAATTTTCCTCCAGGGCGATTGGAGAGGCCCTTGAGGTTTTTTCGCCTTCCTCTATCGCATGGGGCACGGGTCACTTGAGGGAGGATTCTCTGCTCCTTGAAGGCTTAAACCACGATTTGAGGACTTCAGTAGCTCGGACATAGGGTGAGAGGTTTTTCAATAGGAGTGGGTGGGTGAGATTCTGTGGCCTGCGTTATGCAGAGGTCGGACTAGATGTCAGAATGGTACCTTCTGACCTTAGTATCTATGACACCAAACTCGGGGCTTGAGTTGCATTGGACAGCGGGTCAAGTGATCTGCTGAAAATATGTGATCATGCTAGATTTAGAACCAAAGAACTCTCCTAGTTCTCTGCTAACTGGAAGTACTCACTTCTTCCTCAGACATGAAATAATCCAGTGAATTGAAGAAAATATCAGATTAAAAAAAGGGGGGTGGGTATATTTGACAGTTTTCAGTTTCAGACTGGCTGGGCAAGTGGCCAATTCGCGACTAAAAGAAAAAACAATTTTAATAAGCCACTTGTAAGGAAGCTGAAATTAGTTGCTTTATTAAACGTTTTTTGTTCTCATTTACTCTTGTGCAGACATTAACCCCCGTCTTTGTATAACTTTCCTGCTTCTCTCCCTAATGCACCTTCTCATTTAGACGATTGTGGCTGAGTGGAGACATTCAGTGCAATCACTGATGCTGTGATTTCTTTGCAAGGCTCCTTAAATCAATATGTTGCTCCTGATGGCTACTTAATGACTGTATCAGTATCTTCCAATTTTTTCTTCCAGAAGAAAATGACTTTGATATGAGTGCTGGATTTATGCTAAGCAAGAAATGCCGTTACCTTGCCATAGCAGTTTGTTGCTAAATATTTACTGAGATAACTTGCATCAGTCTAATGTTTTTGAATAATAGAGTTAATAAAGTGATGGCTCTTTTACATTCTCCAGAGAACATGCTTGTGTTTTATGATGGTTTCGGTCAGCACAGCGGGTAACTGACTGAATTGTTTGTGTCAAAATGTGCCCTAAATTGCCTGCGTTCTGACTAATGTAGGAAAAAATATCACTGGCAGCAAAATTTTTCTTCTTTTTTCTATCGGATGCCACCGATTCAAATGCAAAATGAAGAGATGATGTCTTGCCTACAGATCTGTTAGTCAATAAGCAATTTCTTCTCCCAGAAGAAAATGCAGTGATCCCCAGGATTGATAGTCTCCACTCTGAATTCAGTGTTATTATTTGAATCCCTATTAGTTGTTTACATTGAAATCATGATAAACTTACTGGTAAACTGAAGAACATATGTTGTTTTCGTAATACCTATACCAAGTAAACTCAGGATTTCATCCAGATACTTCAAATAATAGCTTTTTATTCTCTCTTCCCCAGCATATCGCAAATTAGATTTCTTTATAATGGCGACACATGTGCTAGTATCTAAATGATATGTCTAGTTTCATTGGAAGTAATTAAACTATATAATGTCATTAAACTGTTTAATGAACTCTGGATAATGTAATGGAATACAAATATTTGACCTTTCGACAGTGACTGATGGATTGAAGTTGCCATAGCATGATATCATTAGAATTGTTAAATAACATCATTATTCATGATTATCAGGAATTATTCAGGTGAACTGGGGAAAACTCATGGAAAGCTGCTATTTTTGTGTGGGCTGGAGTTTGACTTTCCTTGTCAATGCCAGTCCCTTGATGATACAGGGCTAAGATGCACATATTTAGTGCACTACCAAAGAACAATTAACAGTGTAATTTAAATTAATGACACTCATAACAGAAAAAATATTTCAGGAGGTCAGTCATGTAACAACACAGACTTCAGAATTGTCCTAGATCAATGTTTGCATTTACCTTATCTTTTGTAATAGTGCCCTGCACCTTAGTATTTGAGCACCTATGTTCATCATGTGTTCACAATCCCCTCTCTTTAACTCCCTTTAATTTTAATGCAGGGATTGCCCAACAGACGACACTGGTTATATCATAGGGTTATGTCAAGAATAATATGAAATCACTGTATTCACTGAATGAAATCCTGGCTCCGCTGAAGTCCATGATAAAACTTGGAAGACATCAGAGAAGCTGGGATTTCACACTCTCTAAGACCTAAAAGAAAATGTTTGTTCCAGAAAGTCAAAGTCTGGAAACAAAACTAAAATCCTAACTAATTTTTAAAAAATCACCAGAATGACTATGGCCAAGGTCCAGTAAGGCACTTAAGCTTGAAGTCAGTAGGTCTGGTCATGTGCTCAAAGTTAGGCACATGTTTACAAACTCCAATCCAGCAAAGTATGTATGTCTATGTAAGTAATATAGTTCATTGTTTGGGGGGTTTTTATAATTTTTGTGTATCAAAAATGAGTGTGATTTTAAAATTGCTCTCCTAAAATTCACAACATGCTATTGTAATATGTTTTATCTGTAAAGTATCGACTTCGTGAGTCTGTCTGTCAATACGTTGCAATCCATGAGCCTGAAGCTTGCAGATGCTCTGCTCGCAGAAATCCCACTGATATTGGTGGGAGTTGCACATGAGAAGTGGCTGGAGGGTCAGTCCGTGTGTGTGTGTGTGTGTGTGTGTGTGTACACACACACACACACACACACACACACACACACACACACACACACACAGTGACAAAGTTCTGTCTTGTCTCCGTGGGTCCCACGCTTCCTGGTGGATTTCGCTAGCCTCAGAGGCTCACTGTGACCCTCCATGGAGCCCTTCTCTCTCTAGAGGCAAGGGTCACAGCCTACTGAGCCATTTTCATCATAAGCCAGTGAGGGAGGTGAGGAGAAGCTATCCCTCCTTGCACAGTCTCTGTTGTCTCCTGGTCTCAGTGATTTAATTCGGGGGGGGGAAGGAGGGAGCCCAGGCCCACCCTCAACTTTGGGGTCCAGCCCAGGGACCCTAATAGTAGCAGTTATGGTAGCTGATATTTTGGAAATAGGATGTGTACAAGTCCCTGGGCCATTTCCCCACAGCAGCCCCCACTCAATATCTCCTTCACCGTTACCTGAGGGCCTCCTTCCTTGCACCTGTTTTGATTTGACTTGTACTGCTCAGTTTATCCAACAGCACAACTTCCTCCTACAGCTCCTGACATGTGCACCCACCTGTCTAACTGGGAGGCTTTTAACTAGGTTCAGCAAGCCCCTGATTGACTTCAGGTGTCCCAATCAACCTAGCTGTCTTCCCTGCCTTCTGGAAAGATCTTAATTGGCCCCAGGTGTCTTAATTGACCTGGGGCAGCTGCCACTTGCTTATCCTGGTAACAGGGATTTGTTTTGCCTGTGGCTAATATATCTGTCTCCCACTACTTTACTGTAGCCATCCGGCCTTGCCCCATCGCAATACTTATATACTTTTTCATTAGGAGGGTGGTGAAGCACTGGAAGAGGTTACCTAGGGAGGTGGTGGAATCTCCTTCCTTAGAGGTTTTAAGGTCAGGCTGACAACGCCCTGGCTGGGATGATTTAGTTGGAGATTGGTCCTGCTTTGAGCAGGGGTTTGGACTAGATGACCTCCTGAGGTCCCTTCCAACCATAATCTTCTATGATTCAAGTGGGAAACAATTAAGATAGTGAAATTATACATTATAAATGAAAAAGTTCCACATTCTTCAGAACTCGGTTGCTTGGGTCTGTAATGCACCTTTTAGAATCTGTGGTTGACTTGTAATGGGACTTTCACCTCTATATCACCTAGGCACTTCTGAAAATCCCATCCTGTAATTTCTTCTACTTTTTAAATCTTTTCTATGTATTCTCTTAAAAAAAATCACAAACAACAACAAAGGAAAGAGTAAACGCAGAAAAACCAAGGACTCGTCTAGCACATCCTTACTCTCATGAATAGTTCTTATTAATGCAAGTACCCCAATGATTTAATGGGCCAGTTTTCATGAATAAAGACTACTTTTATAAGTAAGGCTTTCCAGGACTGGGACATACATTATGTAAATGTTTGTCGTGCAACATGCTAGATTGCGCTGTAAACTGACAAGATGGAAAACTCAGACTGAAGTGCATGTTTCCATCTCTGATCATAAGTATGTAGCTCATTAACATTGAAGGAGTGATGTACATGAATTCACAAGAGACTAGACTCCCCCAAAGATTTTACATTGTCTTCATGAATGTTAGCACTTAAAACTAACTTTAAAGTATAAAAATTGGAGAGGAGTTTATTTTTTGTGAAGGCCTATAGATGCATATTACAGTGGATGGCCTCTGTTAATGCTAAATGTTTCAAGTATACAAACTTTGTCTCATAAGTTTTTTCTAAAATCTTTACTGATATTTGAGTGAGTAAGGACCATTCCTCTTTTAGGATCAACTTTTTTTTCTTACCAAGTGCCTCAAGAGTAGCCCACTTATATGATCATCCACTGCCATCATAACTGTGACTTAAAATGTCTCTGGATTAGAATGTAATATTAGATATTCCAATAACACCAACATTGTTTGTTTTTTTTGTTTTGTTGCATTGTTGAGACTCTGCAGCATTATTATGAATGCTCTCCTGTAATTTTATTTGTCTGATTCCATTCTCAGGTTAGCTTGCTGCCTTAGCCCAATAGTTTGTGCATATGTTATCCTGCTTGATGAGAAGGGGAAAATCGAGGCAGATTGAACCGGCTTAAAATGAATTTTAATCAATCATGATTGCCCTTATTCATAACATATACTGGAATAGAAACAGCTTTGTGAGCCATTATAGTTATAAGAGCAGTTTTGCAGACTCCAGGGAACTAAAGATTTTATACTTAATTCAAACTGAGTGGTAATACAGAAAAAATATACATGCTGTTTAGATTTATACTTGCATCCATAAAAAGTTAGGCTTGGTCTTTACAATGCAAGAGGAGGCACATGGTTTTGGTTATTGTAATGTTGGTTGTTACAGCCAAACCACTTATTTTGTACTGGATGGATAAAATGGATGTTAAAAAGCAGATTTTTTAAAATTTAAATTAAATACAGATTTATTTTAAAAATTAAATTTGAAATGGACAACGTGTTAAGGCCTAACTTACTTTAATGTATTAAAACCATTTAAATTAAATACAAAAAATATTTAGTAGTACATCTTTGGTGTCAGGTTTTTAAAGAGAGTCTTTCACTGCACTGGTGGAAGTTGCTGGCTAAGCACCTGGAACCAGAGTCTGTTGAAGGGCTAAACCAGTTTTTGACATCAATACCTTCTTCAGCAGACACAGGAAGAATATTTTTTCATTTGAGTTTATTCAACTAGTTCAGTTAAAAGACTATTAGTTCATTCAAAGTTGAAAATCAATTTGGGGCAGAAAATGTTGGAAAGCTTGTGTTCCTCTTCCAAAACCAGGTGTGAGAGGACAAGATCTGTTAGCTATAAAATCTTGAGGGACACAGTGACCAGAAATAGTCAATTCAATTAATTAACTACAGAAAATGCTTCCTTTGTTTATCAGTCAGTTTTAAAATGCATAAACATTTTTTCTTATGTCTCCAGCACATTTAAGGTCATTTTATTTAATATAAAAAAATGCTGGCTTTGTGCATTTTTAGTTGAACTCGAATTTCCGTCTAAATTGAGATTGACACAAACTTAATAATATTGTAAATAAGAAAAGCATCATTCACAATTTTATAAAGTAATAAAATGTACAGGCTTTATTTACTTGGAAATCAACATGTTTCAATAGTAATGAATCAATGAGACTCAACTGTTCTTTAGGAAAATAACTAGTGCAAATGCTAAATATGATTAAAGTCAACCATTTTAATAAAGGTTTCCTGCATTCAGATATAAATCATGATTAAAATTGGTTATTTAAATTGCTTTGATTTTAAGTCTGTCCACATATTGTAGCACATCTACAGTCCAGGAGCCTTAACATCTCTCCTATCTTGTAGGGAACATCCGGCCTTGTAGGGTGAATTCCATTGAATAAAATGTGTTCCTTTGAAAAAGACATTTTCTCCCTGTAGAAGAGGGAGGATTTTCAGGGCTGGTCTACACTAACATGGTAAGCCAACATAAGTAACACTGCTTCAGTTACGTGCATAACATAAATGAAGTTGACGTAGCTTAGGTTAACTTACTGCGGTGTCTACACTGCGCTGTGTCAACGGGAGACACTCTCCCGCTGACTTACCTTACTTTTCTCAGGGAGTTGGAGTACTGGAGTCAAAGTAAGAGCGCTCTACCATTTGACCAGACCCGCTGAATTGACACCGCTGCATTGATCTCAGCAATGCCGATCTACTGGTAAGCGTACACATGGCCTCATTCTCAAGCAGCTTATTACCTTTGTCTGACCTCTGACTCTTCTTCTCTATCCTAATCTCTAGTATAGAGAGATCTTTCCACATATTCTATCACTACTTCTCCTCCTCCTTCGATGATCTTGTTTTTCTTTTATAAAAATATCTTCCTAATGATTTTTTTAAAGGCCTGTTACAAGGTACATTGCTCTGAAGTAAATATGGGATCATTAGAAAAATTCATTTCATCTTAAGTACATTGCTGTTTGTATCACTTTGTTTTTGTTTTTTTACTTGTGTGAACGTCAGAGTTCTAGCTATGTATTCTTTGAAGGACAGTAGATTTTGGCTTAAAATGGAGAGCTATAAGTTAGAAAGGTAACCATAAAGACATTTTAGAATAACAACGTATGTAAGATCTCTTTTTTTTTTTTTTTTTTTTTTTTTTTTTTTTTTAAAAACAACAACAATCCCTTTCTATTATTTTTCAGACATGAAAACAAATGCTATTGTAGTGGAATATGCAATTCTGTTCTTGTGGTAGTAAATTTTAAAAAAATCAATAACAGCATAAAGACAAAATTAGTAACTACCTCTATCTCCATGCTATTGTATAGGCTTTATTATCTCTAAAGAGCTGATGGATATAAATGAAATGCATTTAAATACGTGGCTAAAGATGATTAAAATATCATACAGAACCAAAGCACTCCAGCTGTAGGTAATAATTAAATTGACCATTAATAACTTGTGATAAAGAATATTGCTGCATTCATAAATTTTGTATGCAGATTTCATTAAGCTGGCATGTTATATGAATTGATTCCCTGACATCTTCTGGTTGTGGCTGTATAGATAAGTGTCTCATGAGTTTTCTATAATCCAAGAATTCTGATTGACTCTTTGACGAGTTATGATGATTTTGTTCTGGATGGCAATTCTTTCAATCAGTCTGCAATCAGGAAATATAATTGTAGCATTGTTTGGAATGCTGTAATGTTACGTGAGCATTGTCAGTAAAAATCCCTATTTTCTAGGGTTTGTAACTTAGATATAAAAGTGTGCTGAGGCCTGACATTTTTTGTAGAAGGTTTTTAACCTGGTAATGAATTTCTCTTTTTTCTTTTTTCCATGGCAAAATGTGGTCAGAAACTGTATATTTACTTTTGAATTATTGAGATAGATATTCCTGATAAAGCCATTTGTGGGGCTAACATTAAAACATTTTTTGAGCTCTTCTCCCCATATGTAAACTGTAATATCTGTATGTTCCTGGTGAGAATAACAACAGAGTCAAAATTTGACAGAGATTATTACTTAGGCCAGGTCTACACTACCACTTACTTCAGTATAAGTTACGTCACTCAGTGGTATGAATAAACCACCATCCTCCCGAACGATGAAAGTTACACCAACCAACACACCAGTGTGGATGGCTTCTCCTACCGACATAGCTATTGCCTCTCGTGGAGGTGGATTTATTGTGCTGATGGGAAAGCTCTCTCCCATCTGCGTGGAGAGTCCTTCACCAGATGCACTAGAGCAGCACAGCTGCATCGGTGCATCTGCACCACTGTAGCACTTCTAGTGTAGGCTAGCCCTTAGAGAAATTAGTTAGATAGCTCTACAAGAATGTGTATCATCCACTGATACAAAAAAAAAAAGAAAAAACTGGCCCTCACAATTATAATTGTGGAGAGAAAAAAGTGGCTAAAGAAAACAAAAGTGCAAAGCATAAGTCCTTGATTTTAGAAATACTTATGGGCATAACTCTATACACTCTCAGTAGCCCAGTTGACTTCCCACTTTCACAGTATGAAGTAAAGCTCATGTGTCTGTTATAAAAATTGAGTGTTATCCTGTTACTGGAGTTACTGAAGGGACAGCACTTTGAGACCTTGGATATTTTGTTTGCTTATTTGTTTTTTTTTTCTGAATGGTTTATGGAAGTATTAGACCTGCTAAATTTTCCAAAATGTGTTTAGTCTATGGATGAGTCAGAATTTGTCATGTAAGAAGCTTTTTAAAACTTCATTGCAACATTCCTTTAATAGCTTTTTTTCCCCTTTAATGAATGGAATATTCTGAACACTCTAACTCATTATGAGTCAAATCCAGAATTTCTTACTTATCGACCAATGATATTTTCAGTGAAACCATTGCAGTGCAAATCTTTCTATGCAATCTCCCCTTTAAATTGTAACAATGATGAAAGATATATTTTGCATCAAGTCCTTCTTATGGTTAATATCTCAGAAATATTTTCAAAGAGCTGAAGCTGAGCTTCTCTTTCAGTTTCTTCCCCCCATAATTTGTACCTGCACATATGAATTGCAGGTGGCAGTAGGAGTACCTGCATCTCTAACTATCTGGTTTTCACCAGCAATCAGGAATTAAGCAGCACTAAGACTTAGAGGTATACATGCAGCTGAGCTGTATGTGCAAAATATACCTATAAGCCAATTCTGGGTTCAAAATGCGGGTGTGACAGGTTGGATCACAGAAAACTGCTTGGGAATTGCCAACTGATGTGCAGAGACTACTTCTAACCCTTTTTCCCTGCCAACTTGGGACTCCAGAACCTTGCCAGTTTGAGCCAGACCCAGGTTTGAACTATGTCCCACAAACTGCAGGCTTAACTGAAAACAGCTTAAGAAGTGTTTCTGTCTCCAGCACTCAGATGCCCAACTGCCAGTGGGGTCCAAAACCCCAAATAAATCTGTTTTTACCCTGCATAAAGTTTATACAGGGTAAACTCCTAAATTATTCGCTCCAATAATCCTGATAGAGATATATGCACAACTGTTTGCCCCCCCAGGTATTAATACATACTGTGGGTTAATTAATAAGTAAAGTGATTTTTATTAAATACAAGAAGTAGGATTTAAGTGGTTCCAAGTAGTAACAGACGGAACAAAGTGAATTACCAAACAAAACAAAACACACAAGTCTTTGCCTAATAGAGTAAGAAAGTGATTACAGATGAAATCTCACCCTCAGAGATGTTCCAGTAAGCTTCTTTTACAGACTAGTCTCCTTCTAGTCTGGATCCAGCAATCACTCCATACCCTGTGGTTACTGTCGTTTTGTTTCAGTCTCTTTTCAGGTAACCTTTGGGGGTGGAGAAACTATATCTTGAGCTAGCTGAAGACAAAATGGAGGAGTCTCCCAGGGGCTTAAATAGACACTCTCTTGTGGGTGGAGACCCCCCCCCTCTCTCCTGTGCAAAATCCAGCTCCAAGATGGAGTTTTGAAATCACATGGGCAAGTCACATGTCCATGCATGACTGAGTTCTTTACCACTCAGGCCACATTCCTGGGAAAGCTCAGATGTGGATTGGCATCTCCAAGTTCGTTGTTAGCTCAAGTGTTTCTTGATTGGGCACTTAACTTGCAAATTCCTTTCTAAAGAAGCTGACCAAATGCTTTACTAAGGCTACTTAAAATTAAACAAGTACACAGCCAATATTCATAACTTTGAATACAAAAAAGATACATGCATACAAATAGGATGAATATATTCAGTAGATCATAACCTTTGCAGAGAGATGTTACATGACACATGTAGCATAAAACATATTTCAGTTATGTCATATATACATTCATAAGCATATTTCCATAAAGCATAAACCTGCAACATCACAGCAGGCTTGGATTTTGAAGGTGCAAATTGTATTCATCAACCATGACTGTCATTTTGAAAAAATTGGCTTTGTATAAAAAGTTGAATAATATTTTCAGCAAACTATCTACTCCTGTACATTTCTTTTAAAATACACATATTTCATGAACTGGAGTGTGACAAAGTAAAAGTAAGAAATTAAGAAACTTCCAGAAAAATATTTTTATGGCACCTCATACATAAATTTTAACCACAATAATTTTAATGTTTTCTTTGGGGGGGGAGAACTTTTAATTTGCATTGGATTGAAATTCAAGTTCAAAAACTATATTATCCCTTCACTTTAGTGTAACAAAAGTTTCTTCCAGTTCCTTTTAATGTGAATCGTGTAGGCTTTTAACTAAACTAGACTGATGGATGTAATGTAATTTACAATGAATTACCATTGTTCATTCTGATGGGTGAAACTTAGTTTCCTGACGTCATCCAAAAGGAAAATGTACATGGTATAATTTTAAGCGCATTTTCATTCCCTCCCCCACCCTTCTCATTGATAAAGTAATGACAGTGATATACATGGTATTGTCAGTCCTTACAAAAACAGGTCACCACAAATTAGTATTGAGAATGTAGTGATTAGGAGGAAAATCAAAGGTGACTTTTAGAATGCAGAGTTGATATATTTTAGACTTATCATACTGTTAAAAGTAAGAACATATTTCACACCGGGGAAATAAGCCCAGAAAACACTACTGGCCTTGTTCATTAAACAGTTGCATGCTTTGCCCATGGTTGACCTTTACACAAGAGAAATATGAATTAAAAGCTGAAAATGCGAGTACCATACCCACTTCTTGTTTCTCTCTTGTTAAAATGTCCATCTCGCCATGCACTTTCTCTCAAAATGAGCTTTCCTTCGGTATTATGTCTGAGAGTGATGGGTAAGCTCGAGGCTTTAATTATTGACTTTCTCACTCTGAAAAATAAATAGAGAAGCCATTTCTATTAGCCAGGACATTATTGCCCAAGGTAATATCGGGATTTCCTGTGAATTTTGTAATTAGACTGGAAACATTATGTTCCAGAAAGCATAGATCTGAAATGGACCTATTGTAAAACAGAGTGGATCACAGAGTCATTTGTTAAAATATTGTCTCCATGAAGGCGTAATATTTTAGGGAAGCCAAGAAATAGGCTGCAACTCCTGCTACCTAAGCAAAGGCTTTCTGGATGGATAGTGAACTACATTTTAAAAAAATATTTGTTTGAACCATTTCAGGATCTTCACTGTAGATCTCCCTTCCAACCCCCCTCCCCCCCTCATGTGCAGAAATGCAAAGATTTCAGAGCAGAGCGATTTCTGATCCCACCTATGCTCTCCTGGGCATTGTTCTGTTTTTGTTTTTGTTTTGTTTTTGAAGACTATATAACAAATAGGATACAATTTCAGCAGCATTGCTGATAATGGGAGTTGTATGCTTTGTTGACCATGCATTGCTGGGAAAAATATTTCCTAACCCCTCTGATTTAAGTCTAAGTTTCTCACACTCTTTAAAAAAAATAGTGTCAGTAATATTTAATTCTCTGCCCAGTTACACTTGTCAATGATTAATGTCCTCAGCATCTTCTAACTGGGATAGAGGTTTTAGATATTTGTAGATAGGGCTCAATTCATTCTGATGATGGGCTGTAATGGAAAGAGCATGGATTACTTGCGTAAGTGCTGCCCAAAGTGTGTTACCAACATGAATTTGAGACAGATACCTTATGCCCAAGTGATTGAGCCACATAGGGTACAGAAAAAATCATTTTAGGAATGGTTGAGATTTTAAAAAACTTTTTGTATTAGGACTGTGTTTTTTAGCATCCGCTTGCCTGTAAAGCCATGTACATTGGCTTATATCATTCCAACTGTACTGGGCTCAGAGGGAGTCGAACTCTGAAAATGACCTAAAATAGTTTTTGTACACCTTAACAACTTTTTTGATTTTTTTTTTAAAATTTGAATATTTTTTCTTCAGTATGAAAATCCTACCATTCTACTGCATACATTGAATAGAAGTACCAGGGCGTAGTAGGGCCCCCTTTGCTCCTGCCTCCGCTCCATTCCAAAAACCACTGAGACCCTCAGGCTCAGTAATTACCTGTGTAGTTTATTTACAGTGTGCAATCCCACCATCTTCTCGCCATATAAAGCTTGGGGCTTTCCGCCTTGAGGACTTCTCAGCCTCTGTACCCAGTAGAGAAGAGCTTCCACTCTCTGGCTTCCCCCTTTGTCTTCCATCCTCCTGGGCTGTATCTAGCCCCAGACTAATTAAGCTGGCAGCTGTCTCCCCTTTGCCAATTAGGTGCAGGTTTTTCTAGCCAGCTCCAATTTACCTCCCTTAATTGGAGCTGGTGTGACAGAGGGCTGGCTCAGGAGTCCCTGTCCAGCACCCTGTCACAAGAAGCTATTGACTAAAAGGTGTAGCCATTTGACAACACTCGTGGTTTGTTCTTAAAAATAGGCAAGAGACCAAATAACTGAATGTAGCCAAATTTGTTGCCTAAAGACAAAGGCAGTACAATACAAAAAAAGACATACATGCCCTCCTTCTCGGAAGCAAATCTTCTCTCGCAGCATGTTTATCTTACACAGAAAGTTTAGTTCAAAGATGAACATTTCAACTAGTAGTATTTATAGTATGATTTTTACAAGCTATAAAATCTTGACACATCACTGAAGTCCAACCCATCAGTTGATAACAGTTCCTTAACTTGTTTTGATCTGTACTTGTCTTCTCTGTTTTGGATACCACATTCCAAACCAGTTGGGCATAGAGATACATCCCAACCTGTGGTAAGATACACCCTTCATATATCTTGGCTTTGGCAGGTGGTGTACTTTCTAATGCCAAAATTGATTTTAACTTCGCAAAGTGTTATAGGATACTTAACATGGGAGAACAGAACTGTGGTGGGAGCAGAATACTTGAACATAATGTATATGATATTAATACTGTGCACGTAGTACCCATTAATGTACATACATATACATATACATATATGTATTGACTAACAAAATGAAAAAGTAAAGTACACATATAGACAAACTTAGAAATTAGGGTTCCTAAGCACATTTTCCACTCTTTTTTACAATAAGTTCAAGCAACCTCATTATGATCCAGCAAGAGAAGAAAACATCCTATTGCTGCCCAGAATTAAAATTAACCAACACTTTCAATGAATCAAGGCCATTCTGGAATAAGCAAATTATGTACCAGCATCCACCATTAAGAGGGAGAATGTGGAGGGAGTTAAAGTCCTTGAACAATGGTTAAAGATTTGCTCCCATAGAAGATATTCTAATTTCATACTACGCCAACTTAATAAGGTCTGATAGATGCAATATATGCATTTATTTATCCAGATTCATGCTGATAATCTGTAACTGTGTAAAGGAACATGTGTTTCCAGTGGGAGTAGGAGTGGATGATTGGGTCCTCACTGAGAATATACACAAGATTTGACATGCATTGGGAACAGAAATATACATGTGAACACAAGGAAAAATAGGTTTCAGAGTAGCAGCCGTGTTAGTCTGTATTCGCAAAAAGAAAAGGAGTACTTGTGGCACCTTAGAGACTAACAAATTTATTAGAGCATAAGCTTTCGTGAGCTACAGCTCACTTCATCGGATGCATCCGATGAAGTGAGCTGTAGCTCACGAAAGCTTATGCTCTAATAAATTTGTTAGTCTCTAAGGTGCCACAAGTACTCCTTTTCTTTCTACAAGGAAAAATAGTAATGTGTAAATGTGACTAGCTACTTCCAGAGTTTTTAAATCCTCTTTCATCAGCCCCTTGTTGACTGGTCATTACATATTCAGACATTTGAACAAATCAGTGATTACCTAGCAAACAGATCCCAACTACGGGCTCAAAGCTTCACGCAGAGTTTTGGTTGTGCAAGGGGTTTGGTGCTGGGCCCTGGCTTTTCTCTTTCAATTATTCATAGCGATAGGAAATTTTGCTGGAATTAATGACCATTACTAACTCCAGGTCCCTTTGCAGAGTGTAGCTCTGGGCTGCCAGCACTTTCTCCAAATTTATTTTTGTCTAAGATAGATCCAGCTCTTTGTCACTACGTTTTCCTTACCTGCTCACTCTCCTCAGTCTAAAATTTCCCAGCATCCAAATGTATACCGACAAATGCTCCCTGGAAAGTCACCATGGCAACTCTGATGTCACCTCCAGAATGACTTTATGCTGCTTTCCTGTCCAGCTCATTCACAGGAGTATCACCAGTAAATTGAGAAATAAGGACAATTGCTCTCTTACCATATGTTTGACGGATAATGTGTGCACCACAGACAGTGGTCCTACAAGTCTCTGCATTATGTCTTGCATTTCCACTTTGAAATTGAAAGTACTTTAAATTAAATTGCAGTCATTGCATGAACTGTACCTGTGGCATTAGCTGAAGCCCTTTGAATTACTATTCCAACAAACAAAAAGTTATGTTGTTGAAAGGCAAAACCCTCCCACATATACTCTAAAAAGCAAAGGGATGTCAAGTGGAGGGAGCCTCCTTCAGCATTCCTGAACACTCACACTGCAACTCTACAAAGAACTCCAGTCTGACTCCAAAGAAACATACTACCCAGAATATGTACGTCTAACACAAAACCTAAACGTTGATCTCAGCAAGATTAATATATGTTTATTGTTTTCATGGATGCTCTGGCTAAGCCTGTGCTCCCTTATGTGTTGGGGGGGGAGTATGAGATTGGAGTTAAGTTTTGTCTTATAGTGTGAGTGTTGTGCTCTGTGCTGGCTACCTTTCTGTGTGGCTCTCTGCAGTTAAGACAGGAAAGTGAGAACTTAAAAAAATATACGTTTTTGAAACATCACCCATGTTGGTAATCCCAGGGGAGCGACCTGCATGTTTCTGAGCAGTTTAGAATTTCTAGGGGCTGAGGTATTCAGGTACTGGGTTCTAAAAAAAAAAAAGACACCTGATCTGAATTTTGGCAAAGGAGATTTGTGGGTTTATAATTATTCTAGGAACACTTTTTGATACCCTCAAAATTTCTAAGAGTTTCCCCTTTTTTAATAGCAAATGGGCTGAGCAACAGTGAAGTCTTAAAGTCCCATGAAAGTCGAAAGCTTGATGTATCCTTAACTGCAGAGCCAGTGTCTCCATAATCTTCTGTAGGTCAGTGGTGATGTGAGCGAAACACAGAAGAAAGTAATCCTTATGTAAACACTGCCAATTTACTTGAATGTTTACAAGATTTGCCTTAGACTAACCCTTATCTGAGGTTTCAGAGTAGCAGCCGTGTTAGTCTGTATTTGCAAAAAGAAAAGGAGTACTTGTGGCACCTTAGAGACTAACGAATTTATTAGAGCATAAGCTTTCGTGAGCTACAGCTCACTTCATCGGATGCATTTGGTGGAAAAAACAGAGGAGAGATTTATATACACACACACACAGAGAACATGAAACAATGGTTTATCATACACACTGTAAGGAGAGTGATCACTTAAGATAAGCCATCACCAGCAGCGGGGGGGGGGGGGAAGGAGGAAAACCTTTCATGGTGACAAGCAAGGTAGGCTATTTCCAGCAGTTAACAAGAATATCTGAGGAACAGCGGGGGGTGGGGGGGAGAAATAACATGGGGAAATAGTTTTACTTTGTGTAATGACTCATCCATTCCCAGTCTCTATTCAAGCCTAAGTTAATTGTATCCAGTTTGCAAATTAATTCCAATTCAGCAGTCTCTCCTTGGAGTCTGTTTTTGAAGCTTTTTTGTTGAAGTATAGCCACTCTTAGGTCTGTGATCGAGTGACCAGAGAGATTGAAGTGTTCTCCAACTGGTTTTTGAATGTTATAATTCTTGACGTCTGATTTGTGTCCATTCATTCTTTTACGTAGAGACTGTCCAGTTTGGCCAATGTACATGGCAGAGGGGCATTGCTGGCACATGATGGCATATATCACATTGGTAGATGCGCAGGTGAACGAGCCTCTGATAGTGTGGCTGATGTGATTAGGCCCTATGATGGTATCCCCTGAATAGATGTGTGGACAGAGTTGGCAACGGGCTTTGTTGCAAGGATAGGTTCCTGGGTTAGTGGTTCTGTTGTGTGGTGTGTGGTTGCTGGTGAGTATTTGCTTCAGATTGGGGGGCTGTCTGTAAGCAAGGACTGGTCTGTCTCCCAAGATCTGAGAGAGTGATGGCTCGTCCTTCAGGATAGGTTGTAGATCCTTGATGATGCGTTGGAGAGGTTTTAGTTGGGGGCTGAAGGTGATGGCTAGTGGCGTTCTGTTGTTTTCTTTGTTGGGCCTGTCCTGTAGTAGGTGACTTCTGGGTACTCTTCTGGCTCTGTCAATCTGTTTCTTCACTTCAGCAGGTGGGTATTGTAGTTGTAGGAAAGCATGATAGAGATCTTGTAGGTGTTTGTCTCTGTCTGAGGGGTTGGAGCAAATGCGGTTATATCGTAGCGCTTGGAGTGGCTATACTTCAACAAAAAAGCTTCAAAAACAGACTCCAACGAGAGACTGCTGAATTGGAATTAATTTGCAAACTGGATACAATTAACTTAGGCTTGAATAGAGACTGGGAATGGATGAGTCATTACACAAAGTAAAACTATTTCCCCATGGTATTTCTCCCTCCCACCCCACCCCCCACTGTTCCTCTGATATTCTTGTTAACTTCTGGAATTAGCCTACCTTGCTTGTCACCATGAAAGGTTTTCCTCCTTCCCCCCCCCTGCTGCTGGTGATGGCTTATCTTAAGTGATCACTCTCCTTACAGTGTGTATGATAAACCCATTGTTTCATGTTCTCTGTGTGTGTGTATATAAATCTCTCCTCTGTTTTTTCCACCAAATGCATCCGATGAAGTGAGCTGTAGCTCACGAAAGCTTATGCTCTAATAAATTTGTTAGTCTCTAAGGTGCCACAAGTACTCCTTATCTGAGGGTCTCTTTTCACCCTCCACTCCCAATTGTAACTTTTTTCTCTGGTATATTTCTACTGCAAATACCTGTATTGCACTTTTTTGTTGGAGTCCTTTTGGTTCCTATAGAGCAGACATTTATGCACTTGAGTAACTTCACATGTGTGAAACATCCCATTGAACTCAGTGGCTGTGCTCAGAGGCATAAAGTTACTCTTGTGCAGAAACGTGTGAAAGATTTAAGGCTGTGGTTTACAACATGAAGTTCAATACCAAGTTTTAATTGGTTTCAGCCAGTTTGACTATGGCTGACAAAAAATGTAAGTCCCAGATCTGGCTCAATCAACAGTGTTAAGACAATTTGGATTGTTTCTCTCATTTAAAATGGTAGTGAATTAAGATTGGAAATTTCAAGGCGCATGCTGTGGAGAGTAATGCATGTCTAAAATAGAGTACATTATCTAGAACCTCTCTGACTTTGGAATGCTAAATGTCTTGTGTTCTCGTCTACCCATATTGCAGACTCATCAGGCCATGGCTACAAAAAGAATGTGTGTATTATGAAATTTACCATATAGAGCAAATAGTACACATTATTGAGTAATGACTTAGATTAAAAGGTTAATAAACCTTACAAAAGAGAGCTCTAATTTTTCATTATATTTTCATGTGCCAGAATGCTTTTTGCACTACTTGAATTACTGTTGATATATTCAGCTGATATTAAGGAAAGTCTTGCATCTAATCCTTTCATTTATATTGAACTTTGCAAGCAGTAACACAGAATTTTAATTTAAATTACCTATTTATAGCCTATCAACGAAAAACACAGCTAACTAGCTAACAAAAATTACATGTTTTCCTCATTCATATGTAGGCTCAGCTTTGAAAAATGTGTTTTTCCTTTGACAAAGGCAAACTGATTGCTAGGTTTCAAAGTGTTGGGTTTTTTTCAGTTGGTTGACTGATAATCTTTTATATTTGGAATTTCGTATGTATACTTGTATCATAGTCCTACAGTAGATGAGGCATAACAATAGAATCCTATTATATTATATTATATTATATTATTTTTGTTTTTTTTGTTTGTTTTTTTTGTATTTGTTTTTTGGCAGTCTACTAATCTAAAATTTACAAGGGGCTTTTAAAAATAATCTTGTGTACTGTTTGAAAGGTATGTGAAAAATTCAGGTTCTCAGTGTGGAGCAATTGCTTCTGGAGAGTGTAGCCATGAGGAGAGAATTGAACACATTTGAAATGCATCCCCAGCCAACGCTATTATGAAAAGGCGTTGGCACTTCAGTACAGAGCATGTGAAACGAAGGAAGTGGGGACCTGCATGTAAAATAGATGAGTTGAAGTTCAAAAAATAAAATAAAGCAGGTGCGACTCTCAAATTGCTATGAGTGTGTTGGAAAGTACTCTGTGTGTGTGTGTGTGTGTGTGTGAGAGAGAGAGAGATTTTTTTAATATTTTGGTAATATTTTTAATTTAAATAAAGGAATACGGAAACACTATTCCCAGATTGGTCACACTGATCCTTGAATTGAGGAAAAACAGTCAGCAGTAATGCTGGCCTTCCATCTCATTGATACCTGGGAAGCTGATTCTTGGGACAGCTCTTCCATTACTGTATCATATAGATCTTCTGCTGCCATGGGGCCACGTGCTGCTTGTGCTGCGCAGGCCAAGGGATTGCTGTGTGTAGTGGAGCCAGGGTGACTTCTCTGCACAGACAATGAGTGCACCTCTTCCATGAGCTACAGAGCTCTCCTCCGCCATTTCCCTCTTGACGCTACTGTGTGTGTCAGGGTTGTGATGGTGACTACACCGATATGATCAAGTAGCACCAGTGGCAAACAAATGTCTTCTTCCACTAATTCATTTATCTCCTTCCCTTACTCTCTGGTTCCACCTTTTACCATGCTAAACCCTGTGAACAGCACAAGTCTCCTTTATCACCATCTGCCAAGTGCTCTTTCTCCTCGCAGGCTATGGCAGAGGGTTCCTGTGGAGAAAGGGACATCCTGTAGGTGTCAAGTGGGTGTGCTGTCTTGATGGCTTTTTCCTAGGAAGAGGGATGACTGGGGAACAATGGTGAATGGGGTTTCTGAGGCGGAGGGGCTTCTTTTGCAAGTTAGGGGAGAGAAACCCTTGCACGCTCCCCTAGGGTAAGGAGTGGCAGCTGGCCAGGCTTAAGGCTTGACTAATGAAGAAATGCTGGGGAGTGAGCGGATTTGCCCCTCCTCCTTTCCTGCTTAGGCTGGCAGAATGCCTCTGATAGCAGGTGCTGATACATAGCGATTCCTCCCCCTGAACACATGCATTGACTTAAAAACCACAGCCTTGTCCTTATTCTATGCTCCGTGAAGTGCTTTCATATTCAGTGACTACAGTGCCTCATACGCTTGCTTGTTTGCGTTTCCTCAGCAGACAGATTCACAAACTGGTGCAAGGCAGGATTGCATGTTGGCTTGTGGTTTCAGTTAAAAGTTATTTTTTCAAACTTTGTTGTCTCTAAAAGTGAAGCGATACACTGATGTGCACTTGGTGTTGATTTTGTCTTCCGTTATGTTAAAATCATGTTTTGTTTTGCCTGGTTTATGCACGTGCTGCCCTATGAACAATTTTTCCATTCACAACTGTCTGGATAATATAACTAATAAACTGGTATTACCCAGATGCAACAGATTATATCTATTTTTAGGGCAAAATCCTCTTTTCCCACCAAAATGTCATAAACATAATATCATTGACTATATAAGTCAATATATAAGTCCCTAAAGAAGGGACAGTGTTGATCTGATCTTCCCCCCACTTTTACTCTTCACATAAGTGAACTCTTCTACCAGAGAGGAGTTCTCTGTAGAAATATTGTTAACTTTGGAGAGTCAAGTAGAATTGCTTTTAGAGGCTCTCTGTATGATTATGGAATGATAGGCACAAGCAGCGAATCTTAGCTGGCAGAGGTTTATCTTGGTTGGTAAGAGACCACTATTCTTGAGAAAACTCCACTGGTGATTTGGTCATCATTAAAGCATTGAAGAAACTTCAGAAATCAGAAATGTTACCTGGTAGATTTCATACAGATAGGTTTTTTACACCTACAATACCATGCTCAGAATTGCAGAAATAAGTCATTTTTATTGTTAGCATCTATATGGAATAGCACCTACACAAAGCTCTTAAATAAATGTGTGATCAGATGTACTACAGGCCACACTGCTGGGTGTGAAAGAAAGGACTGGAGTCCCAGTGTTAAAATGTACAATAAATCACAACCAAATTTTCTTGCCTTTTTTTGTGGTTTACTCACTTCCTCAGATTTTCTCTGAACTCTCATGCTTGATCTCTGTAGTTTTCTTCACGCATACTGAACGCTCAGGCACATACCTACAGTGTAGTGTCTCTAGTTGCATTCAAAAAGGGAAAGGTGAAATTTAAGCAAGGAGTATTTGTTCATTATTTTCTATCCTTTTTGTTTAAAATACACTTTTAGTTCTGTGTAAGTAATTTAAAAATTAGCAAAACTCTGGAAGCATTATCTAGTTTTTAGCAGGTGCAATTTCTGCAAATTAAAAAATAGCTGGTCTGTGGCGTTAACCTAGGGGCTGCCAAACTACAGTGTTCAGAATTATTTTTTCTCTAGGGTTGGCTTAGCTATTAATTCAGTAGGTCACCTGTGCTACAGATAAAGAACTGGCTGGGAACCCTACTTTATCTTGCATCTTTTAATGTCTTTTCCAGACCAATATAAATGTTTAAGCAGATTGATGTGTAACAATGCACAGAATTCCCTTAGATCATGTCCTCTAAGCTTAAAAAAAAAAAAAACTCAACCCAATGATAGTGAATTGCATCATTAGGGAGGCCAGCATTTAGTTTAGTTACTTATTTAAATGACATTGTTTCACAGACGTTGATCCAAGAAAAGATATTACTTCACCCATCTTGTGTGTCTCCTCTCCCCACTTTTTTTTTGAGGGGGGGAGGGAATAAGATGCCTCCAAAGGCTCAATTCTCAAAGCACTGAGATACACGTACATTCTAAACCAGCATGGCTTGATATTGTGGTTTGTGTACATGAATTCTGTTCATTTCTTTGGGATCGGTAAAGTCTAGCGCCAGTTACAGGTAGACAAAGTTACTGGGGTTTGCTTTGAAATAGTTGAGCCATGGGAAATGAACACATTTTTGCTAATTTTGTAAATGTTTCACAGCCGTTTTCAATCTGAAAGTTGCAGGAGAAGACACGCCCTTGAGAAGCCAAGCGTGGCCGCTTTGATGTGTTTGTAGTCTTTGTGAGAGTAGCTCCAGAAACAGACCCAATAGAGGGTGTAGTGTTTTAATTATTAGCAGAGCTCCACTCTAACAGCTTGCGTACTGGACGTTTCCAGCAATGATAGGATTCTAGCTTTACAACACAGTGGTGTTAAGAGGGATGAATTGTAGAACCACTAGAAACCACAGAACGTGCGTGCCACAAATTTAATGTGGTTGGTCTTTGACCATGAAGAAAAAGAGGTCAGGGCTCCTTTAAGAGTCCCTAGTCATTTTGGTTATGAAGGAGGGGAAGGGAGACTTACCTAGTGGAGCCAAGTGGGGGGGAAAGGAAGTGGTGGGCCCATGTGGGGGCATTTACCCTCTCTGTGCTTTGGGGAAAGTGGGGTAATTTATACCCTATGTGTTCTGGAAGGGAGAGCTCACTCTCTCTCTCTCTCATCAATCACAGAACAGCAGCACCCATCATGCCACCCATGGGATTGGAATAAGACTGGGTTTTTATGCTCTGCTTTTGGCATTGAGTGAATTGCCTTTTTTTTTCTTTAGGAGCTGGGAAGGAATTTTTCCCATATTGGCCCACCTGGGATGGGGTATGTTTTGCCTCCCCATAAGTGGGCCAAGGACCCGGTAAGGAGGTTAGGTCAGGATGTCGCTACTTAGTAGGTAGCAGGTATGGGGGATGTTCAATGCAGGAGATGTCCAATGTAATGCCAAACTCATTACAGAGGGGGTTGGTTCTCAGGTAAATGGGAGTTGGAAATAGATTTAGGGGTAGGCCTTCTCTAAGGAAGCTGGGAAAAGGGGGTTGGGGCTCCTAACATCTGGTACAGCAGGGAAACAACTATCCATTTTTTCTGCGCTCTCCTGCATACGACAGTGTCCCAGCAGTGCACTGGCACTGGGCTGGAAAGAGGGAGGGCTGATGGCAGCTTCCCCAAATAGGTAGAAACCATTAGGATGTAGTGATGACCTGCGCTGTGCAATGTATTGCCAGGCATTCCCAGATAAATAAAGTTGCAGACTAATTAAAAACCACATCCGTTGCATCTTGTTTTTCTTCCTGTGTGGTGGGACAATGCCAGCTGCTTCTGAGCCTCTGGGAATAGTTCCAGTAAAGACCTTGTTCTATAGATAACTCCTAACTCAGGCAACATGTAAGAAAAGCAAGAAGAAGCTAGTGTGAAAATACCCTAGGTAGAAATGCAAAACATTAACCTTTTTGTTACGATTTTTTTAAAGGTCAGATTTGCTGTTTTTCCCCCTTCAGTTCCTGTGAGAGCAAACTTTCTTTTAGTATAAATTAGAATTGAAGTCACAAAGAGTATTAATGTACAGCATTTCTTAATATTGAGTCAATGACTTCTGATTTTGAAGGTTGGAAATCTCAAATCTTACAAAATCTATTTAAACTCAGTACTTTGAATAAGAATTTCTGTCTGAAACAAGGAAAGCAAAACATTAGGTGATATAAACCATCTGGTGTCAAAATACTGAATATTTTTCTTTCTGCTTATGTGCATTTCGAAAGACACTGATGACTATAGGATCAGAATTAAAACAAAACAACAGATTAATAGTTTAATACTTTTTGGTGCTGTAAACTGAAACACATATGGAATGATATGTACTGGGATAAAAAGGTGTTATTTTAGATGTCTGTCTGTAATGTAACAGCTTTATAGAAGCACTGTTTGTTGACTATGGTTTCCTGACTGTATACATTTGGGAGCCTGGGTAGTCCTGAATTTTATTTAGTCAGATTAAATAGAGTTACTACTGCACGTGTCAAAATAACTAGTGACTGTGCAAATATGACAACAAGAAACTAGGGTCATCAATTAATCACAGTTAATACATACAATTAATGCAAAACAAATTAACTAGATTAAAAAGAAGTCATGATTAATCACAATTTTAATTGCACTGTTAAACAATAATAGAATACTAATTTAAATTTATTCTAAATATCTTCGGATTTTTCCTACATTTTCAAATATATTGATTTCAATTACTACAAAGTGTACAGTACTCACTTTATATTATTTTTGATTATAAATATTTGCACTGTAAAAATATAAACAAAGAAATGGTACTTTTCAATTCACCTCATACAAGTACTGTAGTTCTTTCTCTTTATTGTGAAAGTGCAGATTACAATGTAGAATTTTTTAACATAACATCTCTCAAAAATAAACAATATAAAACTTTAGAACCTACAAGTCTACTCAGTCCTGCTTCTTGTTCAGCCATCACTAAGACAAACAAGTTTGTTTACATTTACAGGACATAATGCTGCCGCTTATTACAATGTCACCTGAAAGTGAAAACAGGCGTTTGCATGGGTCTGTTGTAGCCAGTGTTGCAAGGTATTTACGTGCCAGATATGCTATACGTTTGTAAGTTGTACTTTTACCATAAAGAGATTGCACTACAGTACTTGTATGAGGTGAATTGAAAAATACCATTTCTTCTGTTTTTACAGTGCAAATATTTATAATCAAAAATAATATAAAATGAGCACTGTGCACTTTGTGTACTGTGTTGTAATTGAAATCAATATATTTGAAAATGTAGAAAAACATCCAAACATGTATAATAAAATTTAAATTGGTATTCTATTATTATTTAACAGTGCAATTAAAACTCTGATTAATCAAGACTATATTTTCAATCGTTTGACAACCCTACAAGGAACAATCAGCTTGTTGGCATATTTGCACTTCAGTTTGTGTTTTTGTTTTTTTTTTCAATGTATTGCCATTCAAAGCACAACTGTTCTTTCCCTGCAAAGAAACAAAACCTCAGAAGGACTGAGGGTCTTCTTAATATACAAGAGAAGGAGTGAGGGAATCCCGGTTCAATTTCCAGCTCTGGCACTGATTTGCGGCATTGCCTTATGTAGGTTTCTTACAGATTGTGCCTCAGTAAAATAGGGATGATGATGATCTACCATAGTGATGGGTGCAATATGACAACTTGAATGGCATTGAAACATTAGTTATTGCTTGTAAATTGCGCTGAGATCCTCAGATAGTGTGTTGTGCAGATGCAAAGCATTGTTACCTATAACTCCTACGCTACAAATGTTCACTATTCCCCCAATTCAGATTTGTTGTTTTTGTGCGTGAGTGGTTAAAAATAAGCACAGAACTTCCCCTCACCTAAGAGAAATCTCACTGGATGTGGAGAGATTGTACTGTTTTATAAGTTACACTCAAAGGCTTACACTAATAGTTCCATATGCTTTGTAGTTTACTCAGATTCTGGTTTCCAGAGACAAGAAAATATATAGTGCTGTTATTTTTGTTTGTGCATGTGAGAATGCCTTCTATTGCTCATTGGAAAAGTGAAGTGCTCTTCTTTGCCCGAGTGTTATAAGGGTCATTGCTTATTTTCAGATGCATGTGGTGGTGTTCAAATATTAAAATATTTCTGAAGAGTAACTTTTAACACAAACTTTCACAGATTGGTTTTGATCTGATGTTAACAGATCTGACCTTTCAATCTCTAGTGCAAATGGTGATGAAAACCTAGCCTATCTAATCTGTCTGCAAATAGCTGTAGCTTCACTGATCTAGTCTAATCAAAGGAACAAGCCCAGAGGGGTTTAAAGGATTTCTTGCTGTTGCTGCTGTCATTAATTTAATTGCTAAAGTACAGTGAACTATCAGGGAGTACAGTAAATGTTTGGCTCTGCAGGAAGATAAACAGCTGAACCCTAGGAAAAAAAATCCCAAAGCAAATAAGGTTTTCTCAGCAATTAGTTTTGTCTTAAAACGTGCTCTGAAAACTGTTCCCTTGGAGGTGACTTGAGTTATCGTCTGCATTTCTACGTGATGTGCTACTAGTTAGTTTGACATGTCCTGCAGTAGCTCCAATGAGTGGGATGTGAGTTAGTGGAACCCTGAAAAATAACTGGTGTCACTAGTGCATGTGGGAGTCATTATGAGAGTTCCATCATCTGCCTTGCTGCTTCAGCCTCCTCCTTTTTTAAGTTATATTTGAGCGGAGGCTTCTGCACTGTGGATGTATTCGCAAGGTGGATTGCTGATGTTCTAATCGTGTTTCAAAAGAATTACCACAGTGGGATAGTGCTAAAGTACTAGTTGGACATAAAGGACTGATGAGGCAAGAGAAAAAGGACTGTTTATTTAATGGAAAATGTCCTTAACTGTAAGGGTCTGAAGTGATTTCAGCTTGAATATTTCTGAATTTTAATGGCTTTTGTGATGCTTCTCAAAGCAATAAAAAGTGCTTTACAGTTGCTTTCTTCTGATGTCAGTGCAACTGAAGGGATAATAATCACAAATGAGCGTAAACATTCACACACCAAGATGAGATTCCGAAGATGCAGCCTCAAAGACTTTTTTATTTTCATTATTAATATTAATAGAATCATGGCTTCAGCCACAGATGGGAGAGGTGTTTTTTTTAAATCAAGAAAAGAGAAATAGTCCCTTAAAGCAAAAATGTTCCTCATAAAATCTGAGTTTGTTTACCAGAAGTGAGGACTAGCACCTTGGACAAGGCTTAAGGAATGATGAACTGATTCATTTAATACAGAGGTGGCCAACCTGAGCCTGAGAAGGAGCCAGAATTTACCAATGTACATTGCCAAAGAGCCACAAGAATATGTCAGCAGCTCCCCATCAGCTCTCTCTTCTGCCACTGCTCCCCGCACCTCACACCCACTGGCAGCCCCACCGATCAGCGCTTTCCTATCTCTCCCAGTCAGCTGTTTTGTGGCAAGCAGGAGGCTCGAAGAGGGAGAGGGAAAGGGAGGAGTGAGGGCATGGCAGGCTCAGGGAAGGGGTGGAGTGGGGGCAAGGCCTGTGGCAGAGACAGGTTGAGCAGTGAGCACCCCCTGGTACACTGGAAAGTTGGCACCTGTAGCCCCAGAGTCAGTGCCTGTACAAGGAGCCACATATTGACTTCTGAAGAGCTGCATGTGGCTCCAGAGCCCCAGGTTGGCCACGCTTGATTTAATAAATGAGAATTGGCGTGAGCCTCAGCCAAATCGAAAAACAAACAAAATCCCGTTTATTATGTTAGTTTACATTGCTCTCCTCCTGCTTCCCATTCCAACCCCACCATGCCTCTTATCCTAGCTGACATCCAGCTTGTAGTTTAGAAGGCTTATCAGGTTATGGGTTGAAGCCTATGCCTGGATTAAAACCTTTAACTGTACTATGAGCCATCTTACTGCTGAAAAAATAAACTTCAGAACACAAAATACTTTGAGCTGTGGGAGTGTTTGTGGGTTCCTGAAGTATTTGAGATATTTAATAGGATTGAATTAAATACTGTTTAGTATATTAAAGGTAGCCTCCATTTATAGGAAGCAGGCTGATGCATAGTGAAAATCTAAATTCTACATTGCGTTCTGCAATGCAGCAAAATATTTAAAAGAAATCACAACTAGTATGGAAACTTTTTAAATGCAAAGTATCAGTCTATGCCCATTTCAGACCCTCACTTACCAGGATTGCATTTCGCCTTTCTATTTTGAAACATCTTTTATCCCCTGACATTTCCTCCTATCGCCCGTGGAGACTCAGAGATCTGCCATTTACTCCCTCTTCCCTGAAGTCCACAAACCAAACTGGCCTTCACAGTAGAGGAGGTTCATTGCTCTCATCCCAGCTTCTCATTTCACCCACTGGAGCCTTGTGTACACTAGGGAGTTTCACAACGCAAAGCTCTCATTAGGATCAGCTGGATTATGGACTAGCATGATAGTAGCTCTGGTGGCGAGCTTTTTGTAAAGTTCTCTAATGTAGACCTAGCCCAAGTGTGATCACTAGAGATGCAGGCAAGGCCTAGGAGCTAATTTCACTGCCTCCCAGTGCTTTACCTCTGCAAGCATGGGTAGTCGTTAGGTTCTGAATTCAGATCTTCCATCAACATGTTGCAACTTCATTAGGTGGCCAATTCAGCCCCTTCAAAAAGCCTTTTGTTTCATTGGACTGTGCATAATTTTGTTTGGTGTAAAGATTGGCTGTTCTTCTGTCCAGCCTACTCAATAGGTAGCTAAGCACCAACATTTACCCTTGGAAATCAGTTGCTTGGGATTGTTCCTTCCTGGTACCATGAATATCCCTAAGGTAACATGCATTGGGTCTATAGGGAATGTCATGTTTCTTCTCTACAAATTCTTCATGTTGGTTGTCTTGGCCTGTTCCAAGATGCTTGTCATGGAGTCCCCGGGGCGATGCTCTGGAACTGCTCCCTACGAAGCCAGGCAGGACTCTGGGGGAGCCTCCTCTCTTGGAGCAGACTGTCACCAGGGCAGGAAGCTCACATGGCTTTGACCCTCCTGGGTCTGACCTCGGAGTCTTCAGCATCCCCTGCCCCGCTGTGTACTTCCCGCAGCGAGTCCGCCCAAGGCGGGCTCCTGGGGCAGCCAGAGGGTCCTGCCCTCCAACTCCGCAGACAGCCATGACTCTCAGGCAGCCAGTAAAACAGAAGGTTTATTAGTTGATAGGAATGCAGAGTAGAACAGAACTTGTTAGTACAGAAATCAGTGACTTTCAGCCAAGTCCATCTTGGGGAGTCCTGGGCCAGCTGCCCTGGACTCCCCCTCTTCCAGTGCCCCCCAGCAGATTGCCAGCTTCCAGCGACCCGACCTCAGATGCCCCCATTGCAGCTCCTCCTTGTCTTTGTCTCGCTTCCTGGGCAAAGAGTCACCTGGTTGCATCCCCCTCTTGGGTCTCAGATTATGAAGGGCACCAGTCATAGCATACGTGCAGGCAACTGGAGCAGCATCACCTGCTCCAGAGGTCTTGGCCAAAATCACACACCCCTATTCCCACCCCCGAGGTATTGGTGCAGCACAGAGGGAAACTGAGGCACACAGTATTCATGCAAAACAGTAAAACTCCTCATAGGCTCACATACAACATAACAAGGGAAAATCCCCACCTCGTCACAATGCTATACACTTTTGTCCATAGAGCTCTAGAATGAGGCAAAGCACTGTCAACTTGCTTGTTAATCAAGAGGAGATATGGAGGGTGATATAAGGGCCAAGGGACAGATTTGTTAAGATACTTAGGTGCCTACTGGGATTTTCAGAAGTACTTCAATTCCTAACCCCATTGATTTGTTTTTAAAATGGTCACCCACAGTCTGTCTGTCTGACTGTAAAGGCTGATCGGTTTGGGGGCGAGAACAATAATATACCATTTAACACACATTAGTGTCACCTAAATCCACTGAAGAGTACTTGTTTTATTTTGTATTTAAGTGTTGTGCTTTTTTCCCCCAGGAGAACTAGTTTCTATACAGTGCAGTCCAAACCAGAACTACGGTATCAGTAACTTAAAAGCAATCTGGTGTAGAAGTAAGAAAATTCAAACAGAGCCCCCAGAAATTTAAAAAACATTCGCTTGCTCAGGCATACAGTAATTAAACTGTTCATGACTGCATGTAATTACATCATTATGTACACAGCCCTGTTTCTGTAATTTGGATCATTGGAGGGCAAAGTATCAAAGTCTCTAATGATGTTTCGTTCCATTTTAACATTTCTTAAAGGGGTTGCTTTGAGTTCATTTGCAAACTACAAAACTTAAAAAAGCTCTTCAAATTCTGAGAGCACTGCATATATACATCTAGTCTCGCCTAAATCAGTGAGAAAAGATAAGGATTGGCCGGTCACAAATGTTGATTATTTGGAGCCTTTCTTATGACAGAATAGGAAAGGATGATATGTCTTTTAGAAATTTCCAGTATTTGTATAAGAGCTAAATGTAAAACTAATTCATCATCATCTTCATTTAAATGTGTTAATATATTCTTACACTAATTTTAATTTTGTTTTTAATATAAAGAGTTTTCACATATTTAAAAGTGATTATGAATATCTTGCTGGCAGTAGAGCCCTTAGATAAATACTATGGGAAATATTGTTTGCATAGTCATGCTGTTTTAAGTCTGTGCAATAATCCTGATGTATGATTTTATGAACTGATGTTTATTGTCCTCCTTGCACTTGCATGTATTTGAGTGAACATCTCTGAAATGTCTTCCGCTACAAACAAAAATTGTACCCTACATCTAGATATATGATGATCTTATTTTTTCTCACTTCAGACTTCTTGTTTTTAAGGCTGTTTAAATCATCACCAGGTATTTATATTGAATGTACTGTTTTTCTTAGCATCATATTTTGTATGGAACAAAAGTAAGTTGATTTTTACAGACAGCCTTATCCAAAGTCTGTTAAGGTCAATAGGAGTCTTTTCATTGACTACAGTAAGCTTTGGATTAGGATCTTGGGTTGTAATGGCCCTCTGGTTAAACTACTGGGCTAAGACTCAGATGGTTTGGGTTCAAATTCTGGGTCTTCTGAGTTCTTGTGTGACACCTTTTGGAAAGTATCTTAATTTCACTGTACCTCAGTTTTCCCATTTTACAGATGGGAAAGCGCCGAGACAGAAATTAAGAGACTTTTATAGGCAGAAGGTTTTGCAGGTGGGGAATGGTCTGTTTCCTTATATACAATACAGATAATATTCCCTTTCTTGCACTCTTACTTGACTTGTCTTGTCTCTTTCACATTGTCATCTCTTTGATACAGAGACTTTCTTACTATGTGTTCGTCCTGCACCTGGCACAGTTGGGCTGGATCTCAGCTGAAGACTCTGGGTGTTACTGTCATATAAATACATAATAATTTGGGTTTAAAACCCAGTAAAACCCATTCATTTTATAACTGGCATAACAATGTGCATTCTGAAAGTCAGATATACAGTTTTAAACTGGAATTAAAACAATTGTTTCAAAATAGTTCAGAAAATATTGGTTGCAGTTATCTTACTAAGAGGAAAGGTGCCTCTCCTTTGTCTTTAGGCAGACATCTACTAAATTAAAATGTCATATCTCTGAATCCTTCAAAATGCTGATTTCCAGTCATATTACTGTCCATATTATCATTGAACTCTTGAGAGCCCTCATTTTGGTGTTTAGCTAGTGGATAAGACAAACATTTAATAACTAGTACAACAAATAAATACACACTAGTAGTGGTTAAAAAAGACAGGCTGGAGGGCAGTGTGGATTCATAATGGTGCACTACTTATTTATTAATAAATACAGTATTTGTATTCATTGTATTGTTGTTCCTAGAGGGCCTGATCAGGGCCCCTTTTGCACAAGGCATTGTACATACACACATGCAAACATGTGCTCACACCCCGCTCCAAAAAGATGGTCCCTTCCCCCAAAACTTACATTACCAATGATGCACAGATGCTGAGATATGCACACGTAAGTGGACGTACTAGACAAGCTCTTGTGGTAGTGAGCCTGCAAAGTAGGTGTATATAGTCCTCTGACTTCACTTTCTCTGAATAGGCCCACTATACATTTGGATATCTAAGGCGGGGTTGGAAATAGAGTGATATTATCCTTTCAATGCACTGAAGACTGACCACTCTTTACTGAAAGATAATTTACAATCTGAGCTCCAGCAAGATGTTTTTCATTTAACAGAGAGCAGCATCAAAGTGGAAGAGAAGTATTGTGGGAAAAACCAGCCTTTCTAGAAACTCCCAGTAAATATAATTTTCAAGTAACTTTTTAAGGAGTACAGGTTTCAAATGCCAAAAAGTCACTAAGATGCCTGTTGGGTGAAAGGAAGGAAAACGAGATAGCATGGCCTTTTAAACTTGGAAAGGTTTTGACTGCCAGGCTTAGAATAATCAAAGACTTCATTTCATAGTGAAAGTACTAGTCTTACAAAAAAGCCGGCACTCTTTTTATAAAGACTCTATAAGGACTTCTGAGCAAAAGAAGAGCCAAAGATCCCAGGATGAGAATAATTAGAAGAAAGACAGCAGTTTAAAGACGATTAGAAAATGGCATAGATCCAGCTTTTATAAAGTCAGGTTATTGTGGGGCAGGCAATGCACAACTGTATACTGAAATTACAGTTTGCTTATCTTAAGCAGCAGCTTGTATCATGGCAATAGGTGGTGCTCCATTCAGAAAAAACAGAAAGCCGTGTCTTTCTGGCAGTAGAGTCCTTAGCTAAATTCATACCATGAGGTTCCACTCGTCAGGAATTACATAATTCTTCAGGATGCATATACCGTGTGTGTGTGGGTGTCTGTGTGTGTATAAAGCAAATTTTGGTTTAGACATTGACCGTGCTATGTTTTTATGATGTTACTTCAAGAATGAACTTTATTAAAACTACAACATTTTGTAAAAGGAAATCCCATTTGCGTATGTTATTATCTGAGAACTGTAGAGTACCAGTGAGAGAGATGAGTAATGGCCACCAGCTTTGTTTTTCCTTGACTTAAACTGTATTCAGTGAAACGTGGATGTCACTTTATTGTCCCTTCTTCATTTGAAGAATGGGTACAACACACTGACCAGCATACCTCAACCCTATTATCAGAGGCTTTGTTGGTGAGAGTTCAGACTCCATACCTATTTGACTTTGGCCTCACAGCTGATACTGTCGTGACATGCCACTTGTATTGGCATTTGTTTTGTCAGCAGCTTTCTTATTTGGATTGTAGGGCAGAGTAGAAGAGCAGCTGGTTAGTTATTTCAGTCTATAAGTATATAATCAATATTTGTCTAGTATTTCTCTAGATCAGAAAATCTATTAAAACACACTCAATAAACGTGTATAAAATGTTACACAAGTTAAGAACTCTTTTCACTTCCTTCCTATCATCATCATCAAGTCATAATATCTTGCACTCATAGTTTGCATTTGATCCAAAGATCTCTGGTCATTTTACAAAAATATCACCTCCATTTTACAAATGGGGCAACTGAGGCACCAAGTGGTTAAATGACTTCCCCAGTCATAGAAGACAATGATAGATTTGGTAAGAGAACTCAGCTCTCCTATTTTCCAGTCCTCTTTTCTAAGCTTAAAAGCCCCCGTCCTGCAATGTGCGTAATTTTACTTGCATCAGTAATTTCATCAGAGCCAATGGGACTATTCATGTGTGAAGTTAAGCACGTGTATTTGTGTTTGCAGGATTGCACCTAATCCATGCTACTTCTAAGTCTCTCTCCATGAAAAATATACTAATTACAATTTTATTTTTAATGTCATATAGATTCTTGCAAATTGACATCTACCGGGCTTACATAAGCTAATCAAATGTGTTGTGCTGATTGAGTTTCCCTAATAAAACTTGGATTAAAAGATTTATGGTATTCATAAAAAAAAATAGAGCTGGAAGGGACCTTGAGAGGTCATCTAGTCCAGCCTCCTGCTCTGAGGCAAGACCAAATATACCTTGATCACCCCAACAGTTGTCTAACTGGCTCTTAAAACCTCCAGTGATGGGATTCCACAGCCTCCCTTGGAAGCCTGTTCCAGTGCGTAACAATCTGTGTGGTTAAAAAGCTTTTCCTAACATCTAACCTAAATCTCTCTGGCTGCAATTTATACCCATTTCTTCTTGTCTTGCCTTCAGTCGACATGGAGAACAATCGACCACCATCTTCTTTGTAACAGCCCATAACACTTTTGGGGACTGTTGTCACTTGTCTTTGCTCAAGACTAAACTGCCCACTTGTTTTACCTTTCCTTGTAGGTCAGGTTTTCTCAACCTTTGATCATTTTTGTTGGTTTCCTCTGGACTCTATAATTTGTTGACATGTTCCCTAAAGAATGGGGCCCAGAATTGCACACATTACTCCAGCTGAGGCTTCACCAGTTTGATCTCATGGTCAAGGGACTGGAGTGGTACTTAGGTTCTTCAGCAGACATTATGGCCTTGGGCAACTCGTATAATTGTTCTGTGCCTCAGTTTCCCTATCTATTAAATGGGGATGATGATACTTCCTTGCTTCCACCCTTTTATTTGTTTTGTGTATATAGACTCTAAGCTCTTCCGGGCACGGACGGTTTTATACTGTGTCTTTGTCTAGTGCCTACCACAATGCCCAATCTTGTCTGGGGACTCTGGACACTAGTGTAATAGAAATAATAATGAGTTACTGAATTCTTTGTGTGCTGTATTGAGAACGTAAACCTTAATTGTAATTTTGGATTATATAAATCCCACTAAAAGAAAAGGAGTACTTGTGGCACCTTAGAGACTAACAAATTTATTTGAGCATAAGCTTTCGTGAGCTACAGCTCACTTCATCGGATGCATGCAGTGGAAAATACAGTGGGGAGGTTTTATATACACAGAACATGAAACAATGGGTGTTACCATACACACTGTAACAAGAGTGATAGGTAAGGTGAGCTATTACCAGCAGGAGAGGGGAAAAAGCCTTTTGTAGTGATAATCAAGGTGGGCCATTTCCAGCAGTTGACAAGCATGTGTGAGGAACAGTGATTATCACTACAAAAGGTTTTTTTTCCTTTCCTGCTGGTAAATAGCTCACCTTACCTGATCACGCTCCTTACAGTGTGTAAGGTAACACCCATTGTTTCATGTTCTCTGTGTATATAAAATCTCCCTACTGTATTTTCATTGGATGCATGCAATGAAGTGAGCTGTAGCTCACAAAAGCTTATGCTCAAATAAATTTGTTAGTCTCTAAGGTGCCACAACTACTCCTTTTCTTTTTGCGAATACAGATTAACACGGCTGCTACTCTGAAACCTGTCATAAATACTGCAAAAAAAGCAATGACTATAGGAGAGGGTAGTAAATATCTTAATAGGAAGGTTGTTTGTTTTAATGCAGAATAGAAAACAACAAGGGAACAATGCAAGAATAGATAATAGTATTTAAAATGACTGAACTTCAATGACAGAGAAAGTATAAAAAATACATGTGTAGTTTTAGAAAGCAATACCATAGTGAAATTGTTAAGCCTGTAATTTTAATAGATTATTGCTTTTAAGTGAAACAAAAGTTCTGTGTATTCCTACTTCCTTTTTCAGTGTTGTGGTCTAGTTGTACAGGAAACCTAGTGACTGTTTCATTTACATGATAACCACAGTATTGTTGCCTCTGTTGCATTTATGTATTTGGTGTGAGTTGGAACATTAATCAAATATTTGTGTTTGGCTGTTCTCCATGGTGAGAATGTAGAAGAAACAGCAGGTTCTGGGAGCAACTTAAAATGATAAATTATTTGAAAGATTGTCCTGTGTCCTCTAGCCCAGTTTTAAGTGATTTTATGTGTTTCTCTATCTTAAATGAAGTAGGATTGTTTTTACTATTTCTTTAGATGAGATTGCCTTTGAGAAGAGCATCTACATTTATTTCTTACAAATTGCTGGTCACAGATTTTAGCTGCTGCTACCATTTTGCATATAAACCAGTTTGGTCTTTTGAAAAAAATGCAGTAATATCTGATATTACTTGCCAAACCACACTATAATATTTCTTTGTATGATTCAAACAGGGCAAACTAAATAAAACAATTTTGTTAGGAATAATATTAAGAGACAAAAGAGTCTGGATTGTATTTGCCCAATTTTCGTAGGATATTTTAAAAGTCTGTCATTTGAAGTGGCAGAATGTTCTCTAAAGTGCGCTGCATAAAATATCACTTTTAAAAAATGTCAGTTGATCAAATTTACTTTTAGTAGCTCCAGTCAGCATATGTCTCAAATGCTAAAAATGTCCTTGCTCCACAATTTCAGCTGAAGTCAAAATAAAGATTTGTATACATTATTCAGTATTTTTTGGAGCGCACACTAAAATGTTTTCTTGCAGTTGCTGATGTTAGTTGATTTCTTTCACTGGATATATATGTAGAAGTCCTTGCTGCTTCTGAAATCTGTGACTAATCCTAGAAATGTTTTAAGCCTGCACTAATGTAGAACAACTCACTATTGAAATGATAAAACTGAATATAATGTCTTTCTTCGAGTTGTTCTTCTGTGGTAGAAGTACCCAAGCCCTTGCTCTTGATCTAACTAGTGAAAAGCTACTGATCACTATCTAAAGGAGAAGCTCAGTGGTCAAAGGCTTCAGGAGTTTCCCAGAAAAGTATTATCTGTCACCTTATGAATAAATTATGGACTGAATCTTGGCTCAGTTTTCATAGTCATGTGAGCGATTAATTGCCTATCAAGTGTCCCATTGCTCCTTTGGACAGGCTACCTGTACACAGTTAATGGTGGAGAGCTGCTACGTTCCATCCCCTTGTGCAGAAGGGCAAGAAAGGATGATGAATGTGTGGAAACTTGACTCCACCTCCCATTGTGACTGCCAGCATAGCTGCACCAGCATACCTGTGTATATATGCTGCACCTGGAAGAGACCCTAATTGTGCCCTCTCTAGAAGAGCAGGGAAATTTGGAGGGAGGTTGTGACTGTCCCATTCCAGAGATTGGGTGACATTGCGCTGCCCCTTGTGGATGGCAGAATATATAGTTGCAATCCAGCCATGTATGAAGAGAGAGATTAATTTTAACCACTTGGTACTCAGCAGCAGACGCCAGCGTATTCATATGGAAGGCACTCTATGTTCTAGTCGGTGTCATTTCCAGATCCGGTATGCAATACAGTTATTTTACTTTCGTTCGTTATATTCCCAGTCTCCCCATCTCATATTTGTCTCAAAGCATCAGTGCCCACAGCAATAACATTGTCAGCTTCAAGACTTGTACAACCTTGCAAGCTTTTTGACTGTAAAGCTCTGCCAAAGCCATCTACTGATCGAGCTGTTTGGCTGCTCAAACATTGGGATTTTAAGGTGCTGGTTCAGCCTGGTTTTGCTTCTCCATTTTCTTAGAAGTGCAAGGAATTGGTCTATTTAAACCAAGTTGACTTTATCTGGCTATTGGTACGTTCTTTGTGGAAAGCAGGAATTTTTGCTAGTCTCACAGCTGCAATATTAATGGGGAGGTGAAAACGCTTAAGCCCTGATTCTGCAAACACTTATGCACATGCTTACCTTTAAGCATGTGAGTCATCACATTGAAATCAAAGATAAGCTCACGTATATATGTGCAGGATCAGGGCCATAATTCCAACTGCCCTTTCTTTCTCCTATGCTACATTCTCTCAGCGACTATCGGTCTTGGAGTGGTGTTCACAGTATATCTTTGAATCAGTTGCCTAAAGTGTTGAGAGATTAATGCAATACCCAAGAAGAGCGCTTCAAAATCAGTACCTGAAAATGGTTTCCAAAGCTACCTGAAGAATAATATCAAAGACTCAGGGAAATGGGAAAAAGTGGTACTAATATGTTGATTAAAAAAAAAAAGAGAGAGAGAAAATCTGATATACAGAAGAAATGAAAGTGTAATTGCCTCAGTGCATGAGAATGAACAGAGTCACCCAATACACTTCAATAAAGTTCTCTATATCTTCATTATCATCATTATAAAGTGCTACCAAAAGAATGAATTTACCTTTTCAAGTTATGGAAAGCATTTCCCTTCATGCATGCTTACCCATACAGATTAAAATGTTTGTTTACTTTGGTATTTTAAGTGTGCACATGCATTATTATTCATAAACATTCCAGTGACAAAATTATGAGTAAATATTTTTTTAACTTAAAAATAAACATGTCATAACTGGGGAAAATTCTGAATAAAAATCAGCTCTGCAACAAACAAACACAACCCCCCGCTCCTCCCAAGCCATATCACCAGGATAGGTATTATATAGTGTATGTTAAATACATAATACTATCACAAAAATACTGGAAATCAGCAATCTAAAATGATATTAAAATAACTATTTTGTACATTTTAAGACAGAACTTTTAGTAAAATTGTTGTAAGGAATTCTTCTCCGCATCCCTAGCGAGTGTAAATTAGTGTAGCTGCATGGATTTGCATCAGCTGAGGATATCTCCTTACATATCAGGAGCTGTACTCAAACAAAATGCTTTTCAAAGCAGTATCTTTGACATCAACATGTAGGTGTCTGGAATATTATGCAGACTGTAATATTTCCAAAATTATGAAACTCAACATTTTAAAAATAGCTGCATGGCACAAGTTTTGGAGATTAAGAAAGGTCTTAAAATTCTTAGTAGGCACATTTGCATATGTTGTACATTAAGACTGATTTTATACAGTGAAAGTTTTTTGTTGTTTGCTCGTCAATTTCTTGTGGTCCGGCAAAATGCCACTTTGAACACTAGAAATCCTGAACTTTGACATAAGTGATAAAGGAATCAAGTTAAAACAGAGATTTTTGCTGTTTGTACCAGTATTTTCTCTGTGCGGAAGCCTGAGTGATAAGTGGTGATATTTCTAATCTTTATCTTTTTGTAGAAGTCCCATTGATTAAGACTAGACATTACATTTGGTTTATGTACAAAGTAAATTATTTTTTCATGTTCTTTGGGTGCCTGTGGGCAAAAAGAAAATTTTGTATTTTTCAGTTTGATTACCTTTAGCAGCCTCTGTAATATAAACTGCAATTATAACCTAAGATATTGTCAAAAAGAGCGGATACTTCTATAAAAAGTGATGGAAATTAAGGTAAGCAACAGGGAGAAGCTATTTGAATAAGAAATAAAGTTATTTCAAACTGAACCCCCTGTTGTAGGAGACTCCTGTAGGTTAAATGCCTAGGGGTCTGCCCTTTGCCCATCTGTATTGCATGCCCTTGTTGGCATGGTTTTCCATTCTCCTTCATCTTTCTCTGTAACTCTTCCATCTTCAATTTCAATTTCTCTGCTTTCTCTAGCTTCACCTTCTTCTATAGTCCATTCCACTTGGATTCCTTGGTTTCTCCCTCTAGCTTCTCCAGCAACGAAATCCCCTTTGTTCCATACAGCCCAGATCAAACTGTATCCTCATCTTCTTGCCCCTAAGCCGGCAGAATCTGAGCACCTAGACAATCTGTGTGATTTGTTTTGTTTTAAGTAAAGTACAAGGAACATCCTATAGATTCCACAATATATTGTTTTGGTTCCAATTGTTGCTTTTACTTCACGGAAGTAGTTTTTTTTTTTTCCTTGCTGGAACCTTTCAGTATCAAGATATTCTTACATTAATAAATCTCTTGTTCACCACTTGCTATTCACTGTCATCTTGGATATTCTAAAAGTAGTTCTCATCTCTGCTAATTGCTTGCTCAGTTTACCTGATTCCCACTCGGATCAAACTCCCTTATTTGGTTTTGCTCAGTTTCTGGCTTATCTGCTGCTGGTCCCTCCCTCTTAATGCTTATATTACCTATTAGATACAAACTCCATGCCTTGAACAGAAACAGATTTACATGAGACACATGCAGTTTTGGTGGAGTCTGAAATCTTTTCAGTGAGAGGGAAAGATGGTTAATAGCAGGTCACCTCACCCCATGACCAATCACAGTTCACATAACATTTCATTTTTCAGAAGGCGTTCTCAGTCCATCCTGTGACTCCTGCTGGCTTCTGCAAATCTTTGTTTCTCTCACTGTGCTACATCAGTAAGTTACTTCAGAGATTCTGATGCTGAGCAAAATGAAAAGCAGAGAGCCAGAGAAGTTAGATCAGTGTTCTCAACCCATGATCCACGAGCTGCTTGTGGCTCAATCAGCACACAGCTGTGGCCCATGTGACATCCTCAGACCATACAGATTATATATATAGTGTATGGATGTGGCCCACATAACATATAGAGGGCTGCATAAGTGGCTCACCATGGTAAATAGGTTGAGAACCACTGTGTTAGATGGACTACACTTTTAACAATTTCTCCTGGTGCCAAGGAATGGTCAGGAAGGAGATCAGCTTTCATGCTAAACAAGCAATGGGTTTCAGATTTACGAAAGGAAACCCTGGCTCATTTTGCTGAAAGCCAGGTAAAGGGTGGCAAACGGGGAGCACCTCTTCCCTTGGTATCTAGAGGTTGTATATGGATAGCTGATGCAACCCTCGTGCACCAGCACAGAAACTAGGGGTGATTATTTTCTATTGCCAAAAGCAAGTTGAAAAGACATTTTCCTCAATTTAAAAAAACAGCTTTTTTTTTAAAAACATTATCTCCATATATCCATTACTTGTTATAAGAGAAACTAAACCACAGGCTCATAGTGAAAGACCACCTTCCCACCATGGCGTACACTTACCAATTTAGGCTGAATTCAGACGAGGAGATCATGACTTCATGTCTACCATCCATCTTTCCACGAGAGTCTAGTGTTCTCAAAGCTGGTCCGCCACTTGTTCAGGGAAAGCCCTCGGCCCGCACCGTTTCCTGCAGCTCCCATTGGTCTGGAGCGGCGAACTGCGGCCAGCGGGAGTCGCGATCGGCCGAACCTGTGGATGCGGCAGGTAAACAACCGGCCCAGCCCGCAGGGCTTTCCCTGAAGGAAGCGATGGGCCGACTTTGAGAACCGCTGCTCTAGACTAATGCTGTAAAGTAAAATATATTTCATACACATAGTATGCTTTACAGTACTTGCAGTCTCCGTGAAAGTTGCTGCGAACAGAGGAGTCTGTGAGACTGTGCCAGATTTACTGTCATTGAGGCCTGGAAGAGTCATGTGGGTTAATGTGTATATATAAAACTGTGGGACAGAAATGTAGACTCTGACTAGAACTGCTGAAAGGAGAAAATCAGAGGGATGAAATGATAGAAATGTTGATCTGAACTTGAAACAGGCATAAGGACTGCACACTTGGTAATGGTTTTGTAAATGACTAGGTGAAGAAAAGGGAGACAACAAAGAGCCCAACAAGAGAGATTCACAAACAAATGCTTTGAATGTGCACATTGGGGGGTAGATAGTAAATAAAAGAGGTGACATTTGGAATGGTGACATGGTAATTTCATTCCTGTCCTTAGAACTAGCAGTTGTGCATTTATATGGCTATGATCATTTTCTGAAAGAAAGATGTCTTGGGGCACTGTGACCTATCACAAAAATCTTGTTGTGGGTATGAACTGAACATGTGTCATCGCTGTATATGGAGCAAGGCTGTGAAATGAGAAGTCTTTTTTCCCCCATTCAGAACTGGAAGTACTAAAAAAAATTACTTTGTATTCAAGTGAAATAGAATGGTAGTAATTGAGCAATATTTAATATTGGAAAATGTTAAATCGCCAGGTAAAAATAGATTGTAAAATAACAGGAGAAAAAGTAGCAGGGCAAGGGAGGAAGAGCATTGCTTGTTTAAAAAAAAATTAGAAGAAAAATAGACACTGCAGGAGACCATGTGGATTTAGATGGGAGATGGAACTGGTAATACATAAATAAATTACATATATATATATATATAATGATTAGGCAGGATGGGAAGGAGAAAAAGCAAAGGTTTATGCTGAGGAGGGTAGCCTGGAAAAAGAGCCTCACCCTGATAGAAGAGGATTTCTGTCATCTTGAAAGAGGCTGCTAAGAGAAACTATGGAAGAAACTCAGAAAGCTGCAGAGTTCTGGAAGGAGTTGTACTGCTTTGTGTAGCACATTGCATTAAAGCACATCTTCACATTTTGTCCTTTGCACAACTTTCCCCAAGACCGTCAGAAATAGTTCATACAGGAAGAAGAAGAGAGTTCTGAGTATAATTGTACTGATTCCAGAAGCGCAAGGAAGATTGAAAACATATCCAGACTAAAAGAAAGAAATGATCTAAGTGGTTGTTAGGTTCCTGAAGAAACTTTAGGATAGTTGTGGTTGTGGATCACTTGCTATAGATACAGCCTTGGCTAGTTATAAGTGTATATTGTGCTTCCTTAGTTCTATTATAATTTTCTTCACATGTTAAGTCATCTGGGGAGTCCTTCTTCCAGCTGAACCTGAGGAAATGTGATAATTATTCAGCCAACTAACTTTTATATTTAATAGGAATGTGAAGTGTTGCGTCTCTAAAAAACCCATGAAAAGGCTAATAAAATAGATATATTTTAAACTTTAATAGATATTTGCAGTGGATTTTTAAATTCTTTAAAAAAAGTCATAAAGAAAATTATAATGGAATTTAAAAATAAATTAAATCACTAACTTAAAATATATAACCCCAAGACATTGTACTGTGCATGTGATTTACAAAAGCACATTGTTATGAATTAGTCGTTTCCTTTTTAGGCTTTGATCGTGCAAATTACACGTGATTAGACCCATTGACTTAATAAGACTACTTGGGTGAATAAATTAAACATGTAAGAAAGTGTTTGAAGGGTTGAGATCTTAGTTGAACTCTGTTCAGGCAAAGATATGGGCTTTTAGTTTGTGTTTGTTTTGGGGAGGGGGTGTGACACACTATGATGCTTTAGGACTTAACTAATTTCTATTTTATAAACATTGATTAAATGATGGACCTTCTTTTTAAATTAATATTTTAAAGATAACAAGTCTATATATGATGAAAGTACAGCCTGACTGCCTAGTGCAGTGAAATCCAGATCAGCTAAATTAGTCTAAGGATAGAGAGGATTTCATCTATAGCTTCATAGAAATTCTCCAAAATCTACAGTAAACCTTCACCTCCACATATCTCTCTCACACTCACACACACCTACACCTTCCCCCCCCCCCCCCAGCACTCATACATATGCCAAGCTTCAGCTGCCTGCTTTTTTTAAACAACATTTCAGTGAGTATTTTTCAGCAAATAAATACAAATATGGATAGAAATTCACCTGCACATTCAAGTTAAGCAAAGGCACAAAATGACATCTAAAACGTGTGGAACATGTATTCATTAGTACTTTGCCCTTTGGGGATTTTGGACAAGTTCCTTATGTATTCCTGTTGTGAATGTCGCCGTTCTTCAATGATTACAAGACTGATGGATGCATCAGGAAAGTACAATGTTGGATCTCATTTCAAAGCATTTTGGGCTCCAGTTGGCATTAGATTGCCTAACCAGATTAGAGCGAGAGGCCGGTCACAGCAGATGCCCTGTCTCGGTTCATTACTCAACACCTGTTAAACTTGATTAACAGCCCAGCTAATTATCTGTTAGAGTATCTCCTTCTGTAGCGGATCCCAGAGGTCTGAAAAGTTGACTTCATTTACATGTTTGTCTCCTTTCACAAGGTCTAAGTTAAACCTCACAAAATTCTACTGAGGATTTTATTACTCTCACATGAGCTGCTCACAGCTTTGGATATAGACCAGTGCCTGCCCTGAAAGCATTTCGATGGGACTTAAAATGCTGGAGACATATACCTGCCATGCTAGTTAATTTAAGTTATAGAACAAAATGTCTCTTTCTGAGCAGTGTGCTGTATGTAACATTACTACCATATGTGCTGCAATTGCTGTCAAGGAAGCCAAACTAAAAAAATGTGCTAATCTCAGATTCAAAACACTGCCCCATCCAAGTAAAGTTTACCAAATCAGAATCGATAAGAAATTATATTGATACTGGAAAGAGTGACAACCCAACAAGGAATCTGGCAGGTAGAGTGAAGCATTACAGCCCATCTGAAACAGTATTAATCTATTTGAATGGAGGTTTTTCCTACATGTTTATTCAGTTCTTAAATACTAATAAGTATGGTTTAGATCTGCTCCCAACCAAAACCTAATGAGGCAGAGTTCATTAATTTAAAAAATTTATTTTTTGGCCACTTACTTTCCCTATATTCTTGCCTTTGTCTCCACCTTCGCCTTTGCAGCCAAGTCTGTGAGACCAACTCCAGCTTATGCAGTGAAGGAAAAAAAAAAACCTCACTCTTGAAATCAATATTATTACATAAATTAGATGGCAGGAACTCAGTATTGAGATTTGAAGACCAAAAAAGCCTTTCATCTTTGCAATGCACTCAGACCTTCTGAGTTTTTAGAGCCAGTTTGCATTTGAACTTGGGCCTCTTTCATGGCAGCATATTGCTTTTTAATTTACATCTCTTTTACATTGCCTGATGTTCTTTGGTTTCCAATGCTCTATTTGCTCCTGAGCTCCTGCATGTTTCTGTATTTTCCTCTGAAGTAAAAGAAGACCTACAGCAAGGAAGGCACACATTTTTGGAGGGGAGTGATTGCCAACTCTGCTGGGATGAAAGAATCTGCCTCAGATAACTGCCAGCCAATAGAACAGGCACTACATTGAACCCATGTTGCCAAATCAGTGCAAGGAGGCCATGTTCTTTCTCTCTGAAAATAAACTGAGGTGGGTGGTCTTGGAGGAAGTGTGTTTTGAAACAGGAGACCAAAGGCTCTGTGGCCAGGCTGTTCAAGAGTTAAATAAAGTTTGTCTGACCTTGGAGATGTGGCTTTTGGGGAGGGTGGGTAATAAGCTTTCAAATCTACTCACAAGGGATAAGATTTATCTCACTGCACAGGTTCCTTGAACAGTTTAGTCTGCAGATGAGCCATGCAGGTATGGGAGAGTTAGCACACTGGGGGAGGGTCTCTGCACTGCCCCAAATAGGTGGAGGGTGACTTTGGAGCCATCAGATCTGTGATTATACCGAACCACTGGCACCATCCTCCAATGCGAGCAGAGTGGGGTGGAGCTTACAGTTGGTATTCCAGTCCATGTTATTGACTGCGTCATATTAACAATGTCAAATGCTTTTTTAAGTCTTTCACCTTCCCTTCCCTATGCTCAAAAAGGGGAACCATGTTTTATTAATTTTTGTAGTTTACATCCCTTGCTGCTCCATGCATGTTGCTGTATGCTGGTTTTCACCTGTTCATTGGATTTGATAATGATTTGCATAGTAGTCATTGGACCAGTTACTTGAACTGGGTCTCCTGCATCCCATGTGAGTGCCCTTGCTACTGGACCAGAATGTTGTTCTCACCTGCTCTGGTTCAAGGGCTATTTAATTATTTTTACAAAGTAGAACAGCGTTAGCAGGAGATATTGAGAGCCCCATCCTAGTCAGTCCTGTAGCCCAGTGTCTGGGGTGGTGTTCTGAGAAATAGGAGATGGGGTTCACATCCGTGCTCCTCATCAGAAGGAAAGATTTGGCCTTGCATCTCCCACATGCTAGATTAACGCTTGAACCTTTGCGTGACCTTTGAGCTCACCTCTTCTACCACTACCTATTTTATTTATTTATTTATTTATTGCAAGAAAGGGCTAAGGCATCCAACACCAGGAGATGATTCACAGCTGTGAATCCCAAGCAGAGACAGGCGCTTCCCTCTAACCAGGGTTTAGCTGTCTAATTTCCTTTAATGGACAGGTTTAGGTCACACCCTTCTCCTTGGCATTTTCTATTGGCTAGCTTAGACAGCTCCCTGCTCAGTTTCCTGGCTTTTGGGGGTCCCATGCTTAGGCACCCAGCTCTCCCCATGCATTGTATTGGGGAGCTGAGGCCCCTAACTTGGGTCTGTAGATTCCACTGGGTGACAGGGCACCTAAAGTTAGGTGTTGCAATGTTGAGTCTAAATCTTATGTGCAAAACTATCCGCAGAAGAATTTGGATAGCTTTTATTAATTTTTTTTTCTCTGGGGAAATTTGCCAAGACTTAAGCCCAAGGAAATTCAAAATTAAAGCCGCATTCTTATCCATTGTTAAGCATTAGCCTACTGACATCATGGTGTTCAACATTGTCAACTGCTCTAGCACCAACTTTCAACTCAGCAACTGTACACTTCCTTGTCTGATACATTCTAGGTGTGAGTCAATTTTCAGATCTCCAAATCAGGAACTTAGTTGCTTTTGGGAGTGGAGACAGGATCTGTTTTCTAATTTTTATAAGCCATTAGCTAGTGATTATATTTTCTGAGAACATAAACTCAGGAATAAGTGCCATATGATTGGGAAGACCACACTATATTGTTTACACAAAACAAAGAACTTTAACAAGCTGCTCTAAGTGCATTTGTCAACACAATCTTAATTATGCAGTCAGTCTGACATCTTGGTAATGACAACACTAGTTTTTTCAGTTGCATGCTTTTTACGTGCTTCTTACTTTCAAGGCTCTTCAAAAATCAACAAATTTCATCCTAAAAACACTCCCATGAGGCGGGTAAGTCATATTATCTCATTGAACAGATAGGAAAACTGAAGCAGAGAGGTTAAGCATTTTCTCCAAGGGTCACATAAATAGTCTGTGTTGGACTAGCTTAGAACTCCAGGGTTCCTGGCTTCCAGACCCGGCTCCAGGCACCAGCAAAGGAAGTAGGTGCCTGGGGCGGGCAATGAAAAGGGGCAGCACTCAGTCTGTCATCAGGGCGGCACATCCGGGTCTTCAGGGGGAATTGAGGGGTGGGCCCTGCAGTCCCTCTCCTCCTCTTTGGTGGCACTTCGGCGGCAGCTCAACCAGGCTTTGTGGTTGTTTTTGTTTGTTTGTTTTTTTTTTTTTTTCTCCACTGCAGAAAAGCTGGAACTGGCTCTGCTGGCTTCAACTCTGTGTTCAGATTGCTAGCTGTGATTCCTTCTCTTCTTCACCATTTCACCAACAGTATCTTTTTCGAATATATTTTTATCTTCAGGACGTACTCTGTCTTGGTAGAAAAATGAGCTCCCGATGAGAATGTTGCCATGCCTTTAGCCTAGAAGAGGAATGGAATTTTGAATTTCTTCTAGATTCTACCCTTGAAATACTATTATTTTATTATTGTATCCACTGTGTTAGGCATCATATGGACACCTAGTAAGGGATGTTCCCTTATCGAAAGAGCTTATGGTCTAAACAGTGAAGACAGACAAAGGATGGGGGACAAGGAAGTATGCTATGTCTACTTTGCTGTTGGAGAGGTGAGGACACAATGAGATTTAAGCCAAGATTTTCAAACTGACTGGCAACATTGGAACTTTTACTTTTTTGGTGTCCAGTTTAAGACACCTTAAAAAGTTTTTGATTTTCAGAAAAGGAGAAGCACCCACCCCTGAGAATCTAGCCCCTCAAAGTTGGGCATCCAAAATCACAAGTCACTTTTGAAACTTTGGACTAAGTAACTTGATGAAAGCCCGAGAGGAAATCTGTGGCAGAACTTGGTTGAACCCAGAAGCACTTCTGTGACCAATAGCTATATTCCTATATGGGTCTCTAATTAAACATTGTATTTTTGTGGTTACCATAGGTCCTTGTTCTGACTGAGCCAGAGCAGTGTTCCTAGCTATTCTGTTGGTGGACATAGTATGGATAGGGATAGTTAACAGTCCTTAGTATTATGCAAAAAATAAGCAAAGTTCATCTGAAATGGCATATGTAAACAGATTAGCTAATATATCTGGGAGAAGGAAATACAATGTACATACATGGAACACTTTATATTGCTTTGTCAGTGGTTCACTACGTGTCCCTCTTGAACCAATGTCCAATGTTTTGAGGTCATAGCGCTATTGGAGGTTCTCTCTTTTGGATAGGATTTGAAAACTGTATGGTCCTGACCACCTGAGATCTTAAGTAGAGGCCTATCCTCAATGAGCAGAGAGGAAGGGATGAGGAGCTTCTGAGGTGCAGGTATGGTCCCAACAGATGAAATCCTGGCCTATTCAAGTCCATGGCAAAACTCCCTTGATTTCAGTGGATCCAGGATGACATCCAGTAAGGGTATGTCTACCCTGGAGCTGGAAGGTGTGACCTCAACTTGAGGAGATGTACCCATGTCGGGTCTGATTGAGCTAGTGTGCTATATATAGAGGGTAGCTGCAGCAGTTCGAGTGGCGGGATGGCTAGCCAACCCATGTGCATGCCTAGCATCTCAGATGGGTATGGACCAGAGCAGCTAGGCTCTCCTGCCACTCACACCGCTGCAGCTACTCTATTTTTGACATGCTAGATCAGTGGAAGCTAGCCCAGGTATGTCTTCCTGAGCTGGAAATTACACCCCCAGCTCAAAATGCAGGCATACCCTTAGTCTGATTCTCTTCTGGCACCAGGGTTTGCTGGGAGTAGCTCCACTCAAGTCAGGAGTTACACTGGTGTAAAACCACAGGAAATGAGACCCGAATTTGGCCTACTAAGCGTGCTCTTGAGTTCAGAATGAAGAACTCAGTGGGAGCCAAGATAATCCCAGTGAGAATGGCAAAGGAATTACAAGAGCTCAGGAATTCCGTATGAAGGACAGAAGGGAGATCAGGAAGTGGGTCAGGTTGTGGAGAACGGAGCCTCCGAAGTTTGAGGGGGCATGCTGGAATGGTTTGGGGACCTGAAAGAGAGGGACTTGCCATTCTGAATGGAGGAAGGGGCTCAGCAGAGCTTTGTGGCATAAGAAACCAGCCCATGTGCAGTGCCTTTGCTTTCTCTTCAATAGCATTTTAATATAATAGCTGATGAGTCTTTTTTTCTCTTGTGAGAGTTTCCAGTGCTAGGTGTTACCTAAGTATTGCCCTCATAAAACAGTTATCTGCATGTTTTATTAAGTACATATTCTTTTCCTAGAGGGAGCCATTCCTGTCTATTACACATATTAAAACGCACATACAGTAAAGATCCTTGGAAAAGCTCTTAGTATGCATACAAAGTAGCCATAATTCAAAGATTAATATCTGGGTGTTCCTTTTTCAAAGTACAGAAAGTGATTAGAGCTTGTTATGGACGTAACGCTTGCCAAATTTCATTTTTTAAATCATAGGTTTGCAGAGCTGGACCTGCTGCAAGACCTTGTGGGAAATTGCATGTAATCTCATGATGGGTATGAAATTAACCTGTGTCTCTATTGTAAATAACAGTTTTTAATGTTGCTAACCAGTCTTTTTTTTCTTTCCTCCTCTCTCTTCCTCTTGTGATGTAACCTATCTCATCTGAACTACTCTGTTTAACCCCAGAGAGAGTTACAATTATGCACAAATTACTTGCCATCTGCGCCATCTGGATAACTATTCATGTATTCTTGCTATCCTACTCAGTAACTCACAGCCCACCTATCACTGGCAGGAAGCCTGAAACAACAACTTACATTTTTTTCCCTTAGGGGCTCCGGGCTGGGACAGGGAGTTGGGGTGCAGGGGGTGAGGACTCCGTCTGGGGGTGCAGGCTCTGGGGTGGGGCTGGGGATGAGAGGCTTGGGGTGCAGAAGGGGGCTCCAGGCTGAGGGGAGGGGGCTCTGGGATGGGGCAGGAGGTTGGGGTGCAGGAGGACGAGGACTCCCTCAGGGGATGCAGGCTCTGGGGTGGGGCTCGGGGTATTGGGGAGGGCCTCAGGGCTGTGGATTGGGGCTCAGGCTTACCTCGGGTGGCTCCCGGTCAGTGGTACAGTGGGGCTAAGGCAGGCTCCCTACCTGCTCCGCCCTGGAAGCAGCCAGCAGGTCTGGCTTCTAGGAGGGGGGGGCCAGGAGGCTCTGCGTGCTGTTCTCGCCCATAGGCACTGCCCCCCTGGCTTAAATTGGCCGCAGTTCCCAGCCAGTGGGAGTGTGGAGCGAGTGCTTGGGGCGGGGGCAGTGCGTGGAGCCCCGTGGCACTCCGCCTAGGAGCCGGACCTGCTGGCAGCTTCCCAGGTGCAGCACGGAGACAGGACAGGCCTGCCTTACCCCTGCAGCCAAGCCGACCAGACTTTAAACAGCCTGGTCAGCAGTGCTGACTGGAGCTGCCAGGGTCCCTTTTCGTTCCGGTTGAAAACTGGTCACCCTAACCCCAGCTCAAAGTGTAGACGTACCCAAGTGGGCGTTCTTGTATTTGTGGGTCATTCAGGGGACACTGGTTGGTATGGTGGATATAATATAGATGCCTTTCTACTTTTACTACTTGCTTTTTGAGCGTGTTTATTAAGTAACTAAAGAATTTGTTCTCTGACATTTTTTTGAGCTGACTTGAAAACTCTGTTAGTGCAGGCCTGGTTCGGAGATGACCTCCATTATTACTGGAAATCGCTCGGGTTCCATCATGAGATTTCTAACATGGCAAACCTGAGAACAGTTAATGAGATTTCAGCTCTGTCACCTCTGATCCAAATCAGTTTTGAAGCTGAACACTTTCCCAAACCTAATCCCACACCATTTCCTAAAAATAATCCTAAATCAGATTCATGTCAACTATTCAACACATGCTTATTTTATTGTTTGCTTGCTCCCATCCCATTAGTCTGTTCATTCACCAGTTGCATTGTGTTGCATACCTAGATTGTGAGCCCACACACAGACCATATATTTCTAGGACTTGGTTGTACAGCACCTAACACTATGGGGCCCTGAACTGTGAGTGAGGATTACTGTAATACAAATAATCTGAACATGTCGTCTTCAGCCAATCCTTGCTGAAAATGAGTGGATGGGATTTGCTAAGGTTTCCCATGCCACTTCCTCACATCATTTATAGTCTGAAGCCAAGCACAGAAAGTTTCAGCTCAAATAGAAAATGTTTTGGAAGCTTGAGCAAATGAATATGGGGAATTATTCTCAGGGGCACAGTTGACTCCCAGCCTGATCGCTAGGCAACCTTGCAAGCTCAGCTGGACCCATTAAGCCCCCTGCAAACAGCTGTGCTTCCTGATTGGGGAAGGGGTTTGCTCCTTGAGCCTTGCAGCATCGGCTGCTCAATGTTTACCCCACCCTCAGCTGCGCTTACCCTGCTCTCACTTCCACTTCCTGCTCCAGCCCTTGCTGCAGCCTGCTGTGAGTCCTTTCTCCAAGCCTTGCTCCTGCCTTTACTTCTCAACACTGCTCCTGCTCCTGCTCCATCCCCAGCCTCCTTGCTCTAAGCTGGTTTCTGACTCCTGGCTACATCCCTTACTTACATCCACATCACCCTTTGGCTTTGGCTTCCGACTCTGGCTCTGACCTTCAGCTTGTCCCCTCAGCCCTGACTCTGGCCTCACCCTTGAACTGGTCCCTGATTCCTGGATCTTTGCTGGTCCTTACCTGAACTGCCAATGCACAACCACCAGGCAAGATACTGCCCCACCCGCTAGGTAGTCATCCCATGCCCTGGCAGCTTACTGTTATAACTGAACCCACTTCTTTGTCTGTCTACCCTTCTAAAGCACATCTTGCCATCGTATTTAGATGCTGTTTACTGATTATAAAAAATAGTAAATTCTGAATTATAGGGACCAGTGCTAGTCACTGCTCTAACAAATAACAAACATGTAATAAGTGTGTGGGGTTTTTTTCTTTTGTTTGTTTTTTCAGCAAAATGAAATACATAATATTTTCCCACAGGAAGTTACCTTGTATATTTTTTTTAAAAAGGCTAGAATAGCATAACATTGAAAATCATTGTATCAAAGACATCTGTTTTCCAAATGCCTTCTGTGGGAAGAATGGCATGATTTTTATGTTTTGGAATTTTGATTTCATGCATTTCAGCAGGTGACCACCACTGGGCCAGCTTTCCGTCTTCACCAGTGCAAAGCTGGAATTAACTTCACTAACCTGAGTTGCAGTGCTGTGGATTTATATGAGGGAAACTAAGGTCAGAATCTGCCCCATTAATTTTCCTTAAACCACTAGTTTGACATTTCAAGTAGGTCCAGTTTTGTGGGCGTACAATCCTGTTACTTTAAAAGAAATGAGACCCAGCACAACTGAATGTTATACTGGAAACTCCTGTTTGTATTATTATTATTTGGTTCTCTGAGGAAGGGATTAGAAGAATTCATATTGGATTGGAAAGGCACATGTGGTAGTTCAGCATTAACAGAGAGATGCTTTCCTAATCCAACACAGGTTTTTAAAAAATGGCTGCAGAACTTGATTGTGGTTACCATTTTGGATTCACTGTGTCTGAGGATTGAGTCCTTGGGCTTTTGAGATGCTAGGCTTTGTTTTGATTGAAAAAAATATATTAATTCCAATTTGTCACAGCAGCTGCAGTGTGTGGTCTCATGGCAGCTTGAATGTCCATCACACTCTTAAGGTGGCAGCGTTTCATATCTTTTTCATGAGTAAGCTTTTACAAAAGGTGCCCTTAAATCTGGGCAAGTGAATCTTTGGCTTTGAACTTTTAGAAGGCAAATTTGAGTGCCATACTTGTTTACACTTCAGTAGGTAGAAGTGGAAATAATATTATTTACGTAACTTTGTTAAGATCAAATTTGCCTGTTTCGATCCCCAGTTTTATTTAGCCCTCTGAGAAGGGGAGAAAAAGACTCCAGCAAATCCTTTTATATTTCCAATTTGTCTCAGATGATTTCTTAATTTTGGTGGAAAATGCACAAAGCCATTGATGTAATGTAAAACTGAGATGAGCGTAAAGTGCTTGGAAAGTAACACAGTTAACAAATAATCCCACCCCCACCCCTTCTCCCTCCCTAACATATATGCAAATAGCACTAATAAGTGGAATTGATTAATTTGAAGGACTGTCTGTCTTTTTCACTTTCCTTTGGATAGCAAAGAGGTTGTGGCAGCCCTGGCTCCAGAGGTCTGCGAGACAAGCTATAATTTTCTACCATGCCCTTGTTTGATTGCATTTGTCTGGGGGAAAATGGAATAAGCTTAGTCTTTGCTACAATGATGCGTAACTCCTGAGAACAACCTCATAGGGAAAGAGGGCATTTCAGAAATAGGATTAACAAACCTCTCCATTTTCACTCTGCTCAGAATATTTGTATTGAATGCAAGCAGCAGGATTATTTGTTTTCTTCACTGCCCACTGATTAACCTACTACTAATAGTGTCTCTTTATTGCAAATGGTGGGGCAAAGTAATGGGAGGCAAGCAGCCATTCCACAATTATGGTTTGAAGACCCTGCCATTCCAAACGGATTAAATAATAGCTGAGAAGTTCTGTCTATGCAGAAATGCTTTGAGCATATGTAACTTGTGAAATGAGTTCATCTACATTTATAGTTACAAACATTCATGTGATCATGGGGAAACACACCTTTCTATCTTCAGTTATCACTGGGTATTCAATTTCATGAGAACCCAGCCCTAGCTCATGTCTATTCCTAAGATCAAACTCCTACTATATCTTGTCTTTCTTTTCATTTCATTGCCCTTCTTTGCCAGTGCTTGCCTATTAAATAGCTTTTTCAGGACTGTTATCCCTGCTTCAGATGTTACCTAAGTGGAGCACGATGTAAATACTGTACAATAGCTCTCAACACACGGGTATGTTTGACGCAGAAATATTGCTACTTAGGGTATGTCTATACTGGAGCTGGAAGGTGTGATTTCCAGTTCACATAGACATACTACGCTACCACGCTAGCTCTAACCAAGCGATCATGCTAAAAATAGCAGTGGTGGGACAGGCTGGCTGCCCCGAGTCTGAGCCTGTTTGAAACCCTTGGGATATGCTCAGGCATCTGTCTTGTCCTGCCGCACCTACACTTGTATTCTTAGAATCAGACCCGTGCTAGCTCTGATCGAGCTATGCCTGTTCAAGCTGGAAATTGCATATTCCGCTCCAATATCCTTAGTAATGTATTTGGACCCTGCTGGGGAGACTTGCTCCAGTGCTGAGGGTACTTGACTGCTTGTCTGTGGGCTTTGGTGTGAGGGATATCTGGCTGTCTCAGTTGGTGGCACCTCTTTCTTTCCATGTGCTCACTATGTAGTACTCAGGAGTAGGCCAGAACTTCCTCCGTTCTTACTGTACACAAAGAGCTTGTAAAGTACTGCATAACCAGGGGAACAGTAATGGAAAATGGAGCATTTTAGTTCTAAGCTAGTTATTAGAAACATCTCCGAGTTGGTGGTAATTACATGTCAGAGCATTGTGAAATAATGTGGTCTATATTTGATAAGTGGAGAGGTGTCCACATTGCAAAACTTACCGTTCTATATTAATAATGTCAGCAGTGGCAGCGGAGAGGCCAAGGACTAAATGGCCAGCCACTATTCTCACCACTACAGGAGGTGGTGTGAATGAGTTTGAGGCACGAGAAGCTTGTTCTGTTCATCATATGCCTATGAGCTTCCACACATAGGGATGTCTGTTGAAGCAGGTAAGTAATTTAAAAGAAACCTAAAAGCCGAGGACTCAACCCTTGAACCATTGTTAAGAATGGATACTGAGATAACATCCAGTAGCAGAACCTATCTTGCAACAAAACACAACTTTGCAAACAGATAACTGTACTTAGTGGCCAAAAAAAGGGGGGAAAAAGGGGAGGGGGTAAAGTAAAATTTGCTCATGTTTAACAAGTATAAGCCAATTAATTCCTTGTTTTTGGCATATACGGCACATTTAATTGCATTTATTGGAATGCATTCCAGGAAATCCTATACCCAGTGTCTAGTGGCTCTATCGTGTTGTTTTGCAGAAAAAAAAAAATCCAGTGGACTGGTAAAGAGCTTGCCAGTAAGAGGATGAAGTGTATTATGCTGAAGATGGCTCATTTTAAACTTGTCCCTTAAGTAGTTTTGTATAGAAACTCAGTCCAATATGGCCTGTTAGATGCCAATCAATGAAGCCAAAAGGTGCTAATGAGACTGCATGTGTGATAAAACTTTGGAAGGAATGCCTGGTTCTGCTGTGAAGGAGAGGGACAATGGGTGATACGTTGTCAAAGACATTGTTGGGAAAATGAAATGTAAAATTTGTTACACACACTTCTGTGGAAGTGAAAGTTGAAAAAGCGATAGCCTTGAAGGCTGAACTGATTCTTCTGAAGCCAACACAATTTAGATTTCATCTGAACAGGGAAGAATGAGGAAGTGACAGCACAGAGCTCTGACCTTTCTATGCATCTGGCTAAGGGAAATGAACTTGTAAATACTTACATGGAGTGACTGGAAAGCCATAGAGGGTTTCCTAACAAGGGAGGGCCAGAAAGGACTAGAGGAGAATGCCTGATTTTCTTAAAAATGAAACCCCTACATGTTAAAGTAGCTAAAGATGATTGGAACATTTAACCGCAAGGACTTCACATAAGAATGGCCATAATGGGTCAGATGAATGATCCATCTATTCCAGGACCCTCTCTCTGAAAGCGGCCAGTGCCAGATGCTTCTGGCAGTTGGAAGTTTAGGTACACCAGAGCATGGGGTTGCTTCCCTATTTTACCTAATAGCCCGTTATGGACCTATCCTCTATGAATTTATCTAATTCTTGTGTGAACCCAGTTACTCTTTCAGAACATCCCCTTGCAACAAGGTCCACAATTCAACCATGCGTTCTGTGAAGAAGTACTTATCTGTGTTTGTTTTTAAACCTACTGCCTATTAATATAATTGGGTGACCCCTGGTTATGTGAAGGGATAAATAACATTTCTTTATTCACTTTCTCCACTTTGATTCGTGATTTGATAGACCTCTGTCCTATCCCCCACTTACTCATCTCTTTTGTAAGCTGAGTAGCCCCAGTCTTTTTAATCTCTCCTCGTGTGGAAGCTGTTCCATATCCCTAATCATTTTATGCCCTTCTCGACATTTTTTCCAATTCCACTATGTCATTTTTTGAGATGCGGTGACCAGAACTGCACGCAGTATGCCAGGTCTGGACATATCATGGATTTTTATATTGGCATTAGGATATTTTCTGTTTTATTATCTATCCCTTTCCTAATGGTTCCTAACATTCTGATAGGTTTTTTTTCACTGCCACCACACTTTGAGTGGATGTTTTCAGAGAACTACCCAAATGACTCCAAGATCTCTTTCTTGAATGATGACAGCTAATTTGTTCCTATTCTTTGTTTCCTATCTTTTTAACTAGTTACTGATTCATGCAAAAACCTTCCCTCTTATCACATGACTGCGTAGTTTGCTTAAGAGCCTTTGGGTGAGGGAACTTATCAAAAGGCTTTCTGAAAGTTCAAATACGCTATATCCATTGGAGCACTCTTGTCCACATGGTTGCTGACACCCACAAAGAATTCTAATAGATTACAAAAGCTGTGCTGACTCTTCCACAATATATCATGTTTATCTCTGTATCTGACAATTCTGGTTTTCACTATAGTTTCAGCCAGTTTGCTGGGTACTGAATTAGGCTTACTGGTCTGTAATTGATGGATTGCTTCTGGATCCTTTTTTTTTTTTTTTTTTTTTAAAAATCCAGCATTACTTTAGCTGCCCTCAAGTTATCTTGTATAGATGCTGATTTAAGCAAGAGGTTACATACCACATTTAGTAGTTCTGCAATTTCATATTTGAGTTCCTTTAGAAGTGGTACTCTTAAGGTACCATCTGGTCCTGGTGACTTATTACTGTTTAATTTATCAATTTCTTCCAAAACCTCCTATATTCACACCTCAATCTGGGATAGTTGCTCAGATTTGTCACCTAAAAAGAAAGGTTCAGGTGTGGGGGTCTCCCCCACATCCTCTGCAGTGAAGACCAATGCAAAGAATTCCTTTATGCTCTCCACACCGGCTTTGTGCACCTTATGCATACTTTAGCACCTCAATCATCGAGTGGCAGGCTTCCTGCTTCTGATGGACTTAAAATTTTTTCTGTTAGTTTTGTGTCCTTAGCTAATTGTTCTTCATATTTTTTTCTTGGACATTAATGAACACTATCTTGTGCAAGACTAAGAATGTGCATAGCCACTGCAGCAGTACAGGCTCTAAAAGTGATGTAGATGCCCCTAAACACAAGATTTTACTCAGTTGTAGGATTTTGCATTTGAAGTAAAATGGAAGCCTTATAATGGTAGCTGGTGAAGTCAGTGGGTCCTGATCTCAGAAATGTGATAGGGTTATAACTAGTTTTTACCCTGGCCCATATCACATGACTAGGATCAGGAACTAACGGTTTTCATCAATATACCTGTGTGTTTCACCTGTATTGCAGGCCTTATTTATCAATCTGGAAGACCTTGGTAGGTAACAATCCCAGGCAAGATAATGGAGCTGCTGATATGGGACTTCTTCCATAAAGAATTAAAGAAGGGTAAAGTAATTAATGCAAATCAACATGGGTTTATGGAAAATAGATTCTGTCAAACTAACTTGATTTCTTTTTTGGTTGAGATTATAAATTTGGTTTATAAAGGTGACAGTGCTGATGTAATACACATCAACTTCTGTAAGGCATTTGACTTGGTGCTACATGGCATTTTGATTAAAAAACCCAAAAACAATATAAAATTAACATGGCACACATTAAATGGATTAAAAACTGGCTTAACTGATATTTCTCAAATGTAACTCTAAACAGGGAATAATCATCGAGCGGGTTTATTTCCAGTGCGTTCCCAGAGGGATTGATTCTTGACACTATGGTATTTAACATCTTTATAAGAAGAAAAGGAGTACTTGTGGCACCTTAGAGACTAACAAATTTATTAGAGCATAAGCTTTCGTGAGCTACAGCTCACTTCATCGGATGCATTTGGTGGAAAAAACAGAGGAGAGATTTATATACACACACACACACACACACACACACACACACACACACACACAGAGAACATGAAACAATGGGTTTATCATACACACTGTAAGGAGAAAGAAAAGGAGTACTTGTGGCACCTTAGAGACTAACAAATTTATTAGAGCATAAGCTTTCGTGAGCTACAGCTCACTAGGAGAGTGATCACTTAAGATAAGCCATCACCAGCAGCAGGGGGGGGAAGGAGGAAAACCTTTCATGGTGACAAGCAAGGTAGGCTAATTCCAGCAGTTAACAAGAATATCAGAGGAACAGTGGGGGGTGGGGTGGGAGGGAGAAATACCATGGGGAAATAGTTTTACTTTGTGTAATGACTCATCCATTCCCAGTCTCTATTCAAGCCTAAGTTAATTGTATCCAGTTTGCAAATTAATTCCAATTCAGCAGTCTCTCGTTGGAGTCTGTTTTTTAAGCTTTATGAATGACCTGGAAGAAAATATAAAATAATCACCAATAAAGCTTGCAGATTTCACAAAAATTAGTGGAGTGGTAAATAATGAAGAGGGCAGGTCACTAATTCAGAATGATCAGATTGCTTGGTAAACTGAGTACAAGCAAACAATATACATGTTAATACAGCTACATGTAAATGTATACATCTGGGAATAATGAATTAAGGCCATACTTGCATCCTGGGAAGTAGCGACTCTGAAAATGATTTGGGGGTCATGGTGGATAATCTATATGAGCTCCCAATGTGACACTGTGGCCAAAGTACTCGTGTGATCCTGGGGTTCATAAACAGGGGAATCTTGAGTAGGCATAGGGATGTTATTTTACCTCTATTTGGCACTGGTACAACCACTGCTGGAATCCTGCATCCAGTTCTGATGCCCACAACTCAAGAAGGATGTTGATAAATTGGGGAGGGTTCAAAGAGTCACAAGAATGATTAAAGGATTAGAAAACCTGCCTTAGAGTGATAGTCTCAAGGAGCTCCATCTATTTAGCTTAACAAAGAAAAGGTTAAGGGGTGAATTGATCACAATCTATAAGTATCTATATGGGTAATAAATATTTAATAATGGGCTCTTCAGTCTAGCAGAGAAAGGTCTAACACAAGCCAACGGCTAGGAGCTGAATCTAGGCAAACTGGAACTATTAGAACAATTGACCAAGGGTCATGGTGGCTTCTCTATCACTGACTATTGGTTGTTTTTCTAAAAGATCTTCTCTAGGAATTATTTTGGGTAATTTCTGTGATCTGCGTTATACAGGGCTGTGTGTGTGTGTGTGTGTGTGTGTGTGTGAGTCAGAGTAGATGATCACAATGGTCCCTTCTGGCTTTAGAATCTATGAGCAATGCTGAAGCAGTAATGCAATATATAGTCAGAGTGGTAAGATGGGGAGTCTTAACAGAGCTGGACTCAGTGAATTTGCCACTTAAAGTAAATGGCTATTTCTGAGAACCTGGTTCTGATTTGGAACGGGCTATGATTAGCCTCTTTTGGCCTTCTCTTCACCTGTCCTAGAGGTATCATAAACAATGTCTTCCGTGTTGACTGTTCCCACCAGTTCCAACAGTACCTTCTCAGCATATATAATCAGCAGTGTCTCTCAAACAAGTAAAGGAGTACTTGTGGCACCTTAGAGACTAACAAATTTATTAGAGCATAAGCTTTCGTGAGCTACAGCTCACTTCACTGCATCCGATGAAGTGAGCTGTAGCTCACGAAAGCTTATGCTCTAATAAATTTGTTAGTCTCTAAGGTGCCACAAGTACTCCTTTTCTTTTTGAGAATACAGACTAACACGGCTGCTACTCTGAAATCTCAAACAAGTGAAAACCGGATGGAACTCTTTAAGTGCACACACAGTATTGATCTCTTTATCAATTTACACGCTTTTGTTCTACAGTCTGTTTAATTTGTTTCACTTCACACAGCTTTTCTTTGCTATTTCATAAATGTTTTAGAATTGACATAGGTACTGGGCCTAATCCTGTTCCCAGAAAAATCAATGGGAGATTTGCAATTAGCTTAAAAACAAAGCAGTTTCTCACTTCCTTTCATACAAGACAGAGCTAGGGGCCTTGCCTGAGGGATTGCCCATTCTCATTGGCTGCTTTTCCTGTTACACTGCCCCTTCTGTTGCATTATCATGTTAGGAGATGTCTACGCTGCTCACATTATAGCTTTATCATCAGGGGGAGAGCTCTCTCAGTGCTAAAACTTTTGTTGCTCGGGGGGAAGGGTATTTTTTCACACCCTTGAACGACTAAAGTTATAGCACTGAAAGTGGCAGTGTAGACATAGACTTAGAATCAGTGATACTATTTTGACAGCCAGTAATGTGTAACTTGCATCACTGTTTACATTTCCTCTGAAGTTCACACAGAGACTTCTGTAGGATTTGTACAGACTTATAACAGATTTGAATTTCCCCATTTTGTTAAATTAATATGACATACAAACAGTTTTAATCTCCTTCCTTCTCCCTTACTGCAGGATGTTTATTGTCCACAGCACATGAAGATATATTTACTGGATTTTTGTTTTCTGCCTGCCTGTACGATGCCTTATTTCTGAATTGTATCTGGAATTACTATAGAACTTTTAGATGAATGGTCATATAATGGGCCACTGGGCCTCTTATGGTCCTTGAGTCCTTGAAGAGTAGGCAATCTGGGAAGTGTAGTTCCCCAGGAGAGACGAAGCTTGGAAATCGCATGACTGCCTTTGGGAGCTATACAAGGGATAGTTTGAACTCAGTATTAGTACTGAACAAAGAGCTTGATGGAAGCTTCTCTGTGGGGATGTAGCTTGAGGCCTAGGAGATATCCAGGAAAGTGGAAGAGCATGTCCTCTTCTTTCTATTTCCTTTTGGAAGCAGGAGAGGCCTCTGTGGGCTGTTGTGTTTTATGTTACCTTGGACATCTCCTTAAATTAATTTGGCATGATACTTCTCCAGGGACGCGAAAGAAGCTATGAATCAGGGCCCCAACAAATGTGTTGCTTCCTGACCAGATAAGGGAAATGCCTCTGGTCACTTGGAGAAGTAGTCCACAGTGATTAAGTTGAATTGTTTTCCTCTCTGTTATTGGCTGGGTTCCCAGTATGTTGATGGCTACTCTCCCCATTGGTGGCCTGACAACATACTGGTGCATCAGTCCCCTGGATCTGCTAGAGTGTCCCTTCTGTGCCACCTACGTATTGCACCTCCAGCACCAGCTCTCCACGTCCATCCAACACCTGATGTGGTAGAATCTCTGCTGAATGCTACACATCATCTCTGTGGTTCCAAAATGACCTGCTGTAGTCAAATCATGTGCCAGCTTCAGAACAGCCAGTTGCATGGCCTTTGGCACCGAGGCACCAGAACTGGCACTTTACTTTAATTCCTCAGCTGATGAATGTCTCCCTGGTGCAGGGCTCAGCCACAGTCATTCCAGGCTAGCACTATGTCTAGGCACAGCAGAAGTGGAAAGGTGGGGTAAGAATCATTCCATGATCCCATCCCAGTGGAACTGAATTGGTGCCGGGGAGGCATGCTCTGCACCCTGTCAAAGTGTCACGGAAGTCATTCCTGCAAGAGCAATGCTGGCTGAGTCCCCTGGCATTCATGCAGGGCCCCTACTTGCAATACAGTCTTTCCTCACCCTGCCATCCCGGTGTGGGGTTAGATCCACAACCTGGCCTTAGTGATCATCTGAGCCTCCTGCACACTGCAAGTTCATCATAATGAAGAATTACTTGAGAGCAGGATCGGGACAGTGCTATGTAGGACAAATACCAGAAAGTCAAACAAAAAAGAACCTTTTTGAATCACAAGAGATGATGTCCCTGTAAAAGATTTCAGTCTGCTCTTCGTTAAACATTAATTTGAAGTACTGTCTGTCTCGTTCACTTTCTCGTCACTTGCAGAAAGGAGTAGTGACAGCACTGGCTCCAGATGTCTGTCAGACAAGCTATAAAAGTTTCAGCCATCCCCAGTTTGATTGTAGTTGATAGGCAAAAAAATAGACAAATGCTAATTTCAAAACCTGGCTTTCAAAGAGACATTTCTATATGTGTCAGTGTGAGGAAATGTGAGAACTCCATGACTTACAGATATAAAATTGAATTTTTAAATAATTATATAGAATAATCTTTCACTTCATATTTCTGGTCAGTTTTACTACTAACAAAGCCCATATATTTATCTCTTACATGCATTGCAATTTGGAATTATTTATCCTCGTTCTCCAAATGAGAATTATCAGGACTAAAAGGAAAAATAGCGTCTGCAGTTATCCCCATTGATGGTGCGCAATATATGTTCTACTGATGCTACCTCATCTCTGGTGTAATGTCCTTTCAGTCAGTGCAGTTACACTAGGGATAATTGGAGCCTCTGTGTATTTTGCTCTTTCTCTCTTCCTCCTGTAACCCAAATGAGGCATGCCTGCTCTGGAGAGGACAGAATGGTGTGTTTTCACAATTCTAAAGGGTACCTGCTCTACATTCTACCCTCCATCACTATACTTAACAGTCAGGTTCAGATATATGCTGTAGAAGCAGTCACTGCAAAGTATGATTCTACATTCTCCATAAATTTAAAAAATTTAGTAGCAGAAAGATGTTGTCCTGGAGCAGAAACTGTAACATCCTTTTCCCTGAGAACTACGTTTTCATCTGCTGTCACATACCTGTGCATGGTTAGATGTGACATGAATGTGATACCAGTCCAGTGATCAAAACATACAGGATAAAATGTGACAAACCATCACCTTCCCAAAAGACACAACAAAGAAATTCACTTTAGAAGGTTTGATTAAAGAGATACCCAAACCCTATGTGGGGGGAAATTGATGACCCCAGAAACAGGCTTTCAGAAGAATGATTAAACCCTGCCCCCATCCAGGGGAAAAAAATAATCCCTGTTCCCATATTAGTTCTTCATTGGCATCCATCAGATTGGACCATAAATAAAAACTCCAGCTGAAGTTAATTGTTCAAAAGCTAAGATGCTCTTTGTACTAAATACTGCTCAGGTGACATTGTCTTACTCTTAGCCAATTCTGAAGTAAATTGGTTCATTAGTTTTTAAAGGTTTGAATTTAAAATTCAACAGTTTTGTGCATTTCCATTAGTACTTTCTATTGAGATTGCGTTTAAAGTACAAACTCGAGTAGGTCTCTTTGCTCCACTAGTAAAGCCAGCAGCCTCAACCATCTGAAGAGGTACCGAGGTCTATCTTCGCGTCTGTCTGTCTTTCTAAGAGCTAGAAAACGAAATGCAGGAAATTAGCATTAATACTAGCTAAAGCTCAGAAGTCGATCCCTGAAGAGTAAGGATGTTCTAGAAATGAAAGAGTCCCACAACAACAACATGGTTACATTACACACTTTCATGGCCTGATCTAATGCCTGTCTAAGTCTATGGAAATCCAAATGCCCATCGAAGCCTACGGAAATCCTTCCAATGATTTTAGCTGGGTTTGGATCAGGTCCATAATATTTTTTTATACTTTTCCCCCTTGTTCAGTATAAACTCTAATGTACTGGTGTTTATGGGCCAGAAATGCCCATGGGGACTGAGAAAGGCACCCAGAAAACTCCATCAGTGTCACCTGGTAGCATTTCAATCACATTTCCCTTGGGGGTCTCATAGAGGAGAAAGGCAGTTTCCTCACTCCCTGGATCTTAGGAAGTGTCTAGCCTTCAAGAGAGGCTTTCTGTCTGCAGTACTTCTTTAGCCATCATCACCGAGGCCGCATGGCTGAGTCTTCCCAAGGGTGTGTTGCAGCAGTCAGGGTGTGTTGACCTGGTAAATGAAGCACAGGTATGCCTACCTAAATTTAGCTTTAATCCAGGGTGGATTGATTTAAATCACTAAGTGGAAAGCCTTGATTTAAATCAACTTTTCCATTTGTACTTCTTGTTTTTCTAAGAAAGGTGCATTGCCATTGGTTGATATAACCAATACAACATGTTGATTTACAATTAAATAGAACCTTTACACTAGATTTGGCACATCTTTTTGCTACGTAGGAGGGTACACTATGACTGTGCACATTTATTTAAACAATTGTATAGCTTAATACGTTCAGATGTTTATTAATTGCATATTTTTAGTAAAATGGTGAATGATATATTGCTTATTAACTAGATAATTAACTTTTTCCTCATGGTTGATGTCAGGCTGCATTAGGGTGGTAACTGGAATTGTAATAAAACATATAACAGCATATAATAATTATTTTTATTAAGCTAAGAAACCTGAAATGTTTTGGGATCCATCAAAACACGTTTCACTTTACAAATAAATTGTAATAAGTTTAGGCCTTAACATATTTAGTATTAAATTCAGATTTCAATTTAAACAAGTATATTTTAATTTATAATAATAAATTAATAATAAACACAATTTAATTTTAAATAAAAAAATCTGATTTCTTCCCCCCCCCACAATTGCTTTTTTCCCCACCCTGCTTTAGTCTAGCTAGCTGGAGTAACAATGCTACTGAAGATGTCATGGCAGAATTCAGCAAGAGCTAGGTGCCTGAGTAGAAATCTGTTGGGGACTCCAGCTCCAGCTAGCAATCCAAATATGTATCCGAAGTCCATGCCGCCATGTCTTCACTATTATTGTTACTTATGCTAGCTACATTAAAGTTACTATGGGTGTGTGTAACGCACACCGATCCCACCTTCATTTAGTGTGTATAAGTATCGCTAGAGAGGTCTGCCAGAAGGCAGCATTGCTTTATGCATCATTGGTTTTGATGGCATTTCTACATGGAAATCTGTAGACTCTTCAGGGGACCAAGTTACTGAGAGCAGCTGGTCTCCTTTTCTGCACTCTCCTACCACAAAATCTGCTGAGCTCAAACACCACAGAGCTGTAGCAGAAGGCAGGAGGACAAACCTGTGGAGTTGGTTCTTTCTCTGACAACTCTCCTAGTAGAGCTCCCTGAGGCACAGATTCAAGTGGAGGGGACTGTTGCATTTGTGCATATCACAGCAATTGTAGGATGTGCATATGGCCGGTTAGTTGATGACGAGAAGGCTGGCATCTGTTTCGTTACTGAATTAGAAAAATGGTGGGTGAATTCTCAACTTTTGGAATGTTCTGACTTTAAGGCCTTGATATCTCAATATTATCATTGCATAATGCTAGGGTTTTTGCCTTGAACATAACCTTCATTTTTCACAAAATATTTTTTTCTGTAAAGAGTGAGAAAGTTCAAAAGTTCCCAATATTCATAAGCAAATGTCTTACACATAGTTTTTACTATTTCACCTTTAAGATTGTTAGAGACTTAGATCTGAAATTAAGGAGTTCTACATTGTAATTTCAATACCCGTTTATTATCTTCTGCGCTAGGTAAACTGGAATTATTCTCAATTTGCTATTCTGTATCATATAATTGAATGAAAATTTAAGGCTGATAACTTGCAATTACATTGATTTCCATTTTGCTTCTTGGGTATTCTTCAAAATGACAGTGCTTGTAGCAAATGTCACTTTAACAACAACAGCCTCACAACACCCTAATTGCAGCCGACAACTGTACAGTTAAAATGCTGTGTGAAAGTGCTCTCTAAGGAACAGATATAAAGCTTTAAAAACTGTTAGAGTGGACAACTTCACCACCACCACCACCGCCATCAAAGTCCCTGTGAACTCATTGTATATTTTACTTATTTTAATTAGTTTGCCATTGGAATAAAGGGGGAGGTATGTTGCCATGACAAAATGACAATCATTTAATCATGAGAAGTTTCCTGTGACAGGTATTGTAGGCTTGAAAATGAATAATGAAAAAAGTGACAGTAATTAAAATGTGTTTACTTAAGATGACAATTACTTGAAATATGTTTGCATAGTAAAGACCTCATTAAGAACCAGACTCTCTACATAAAAATGATACTTATGTCAAGGGGTAATTAATTTGCTCTCGTAGGTGAGCTGATAGGTCACTTGTGGTTCTGTCTCACTTGTTTACATTTGATGATTCCAATAATGAAGCTGATGTACTCAGAATTCTAGATGCTTTTAGTTTCAAGTTCTGCTGCTTGTTCCTTTTACCAAAATGCTGTTCAGGAACTGTGATGGCCAAATGTATTACGGCACAATTAAAGCAAGATGCTTCTATGAAATTCTATAAATGTCTTATTTTAGTGGAGATGAACCTGAAGTGTAGTACTAATACTGCACTTTTGACAGTGAGAGTTTCCATTTAAAATGATCAAATCCTCCATTAGCATAAGGCAAGCTGAAATACTCCATAGCTGTTTATTTACTATATATTCCAAGCCATACACTGTACTTGCCATGTGATTAATGGCACTTTCTACGTTTCTTCGTTACATCATAACAAAATATGAAATATTGATTTTATTTCCCTTCAAATGTCAAGTGTAAGCACATCAATTAATTTATTATTTTAAAGGGTGGGTGGCAGAATATACCACGATGTTAAAGTTAGCTTATTGCTCAGATATATTGCCTGAAGGTGCCCATGTTGTTATGACTGGTAAGGATGAACTAGAGAATTGTATCATAGTGAAAACACTATTTCCACATTTAGGATTAGAATTATATGGAACAATTCAATTTTATTTTCTGGGTTTTTTTCAGCAGGAAAAGTAGGTGAGAGTGTTTTTTTAAAGCACTCAGTAGGGTTTTTGTTTGTTTGTGGAGAAAAAGGATGAATCTGGTTTGGACTCAGAAGTGTAAGGGGTTTGATAGTCATAAGGCCTGTATTCCCAGTAATATTGGTATAACTGTGTTACATTAGTATCAAACCAAAGTGAAGCAGTGGTGGATTAAGTTTCTAAGCTATAGGTTGCTGCAATTCAATTAAAGTCCAAACAAAAAGACCCCCACTGATTTAAGTGGAAGTTTGATTTGAGGAAGGCTGTTAGGTGACATGTGAAGCTTGCAACTTTAACAAAACTGGTATTTTGTTTTCAACAGAAGTACAGGAATAAAACCACAGCTATTCTTCAAGTCAGAAATGAAGTTGGTTGAGAAAGCAGTAGAGCCCAGTTGTTAGTCTTGGGTGCTAATATAAAATGCTAAGTGAGAGTAGTGAGAAGTCAGTGACCAGATGATATGTACTCAATGCTGTTAGTTTTGTGATCAGGAGCAGAACAATTCTGTATATTTTAGGAGAATAATACAGGAGCATGCAGTGCAGTCAGGTTTGTTTGCGATTGATATTTTTAAAACTTAAAAAAACTACCGCCACTGATCATGTTAATGCCACTGGAGATTGGATACACTTTGCTTTTTAAAAAGGAGATGGAGTTAAAAGGTGGTCACATGTTCGAACAGTGGTTATTTCCTTCTGCCAATAGACCCCAGCTAGGCTTATTCATCACCATTATATAGATATTTTTAGCTTTAATAAATCTTAAAATAACAAGTTGTTGAAGTTGAAATTGCAGTAGAGGTTTTATTAAGAACTCTGGGTCCATCATTGGGAGATTTGCTCAAGAAAGGAGTTCAGAATCAGGCTCCATTTCTTCCCGGGAGCGATGTGGCATTGGGATTTCGTACAATTAGTGTCACCTCATGATACATTGAATACAATGTGATGGATGTGCCAGTATAATTGTAAGTTGAGTCATCTCAATGATAAATCATGACTGGAAAATTTATTCCTGGGGCGGGGGGAAATACCAGTAAAACCTCTGTTTATGTCATTGAAATGTAAGTATGTCTTTAAAAAGAGAATTTGGTGCTAAAATAATGCCTACTACATGAATGATGTAGAATGATTAATATCTCATTTCTCACTATGTCTGGGAAATTAAAGATCCTAAGATGCCAGCTTGGTACCACAAACATCTTCCCTTTGTGGTGTTTTGTTTCTCTTGTATACGTTAATTGTTTATCAGTCACAGTAGTGCAAAGTCTGATAAACAAATTGCTCGTTCACGGCTTCAATGAAGGACTAATAGATTCTTTTTAATGTACCCTCGGAATGTAGGAATTGCCTTACCGGATCAGATGAGTGGTCCATCTAGCCCATTATCCCCCCCCCCCCCCTCTCTCTCTCAGTGGCCAGAACCAGGTCCTTAAAAGGAAGTTACAAGAATCCCCTTAGGGGAGAATTATGGCACAACAGGTCTGTTGATGGCGGTTAGGAAAGAAGATTCCCACTTCTTGACTGGCTTGTGCCTTGGAAGTGTGAGGCCTTATATCCTGTCTTTAAAAACAAAATGTGTATTCTACCAAATGTAACTGTGGATGGGTGCATTAGCCACAGAACTGTCTAATCCAATTTTGAATCCCACTAATCCCACTGTTGCCGCGATATCCTGTGACAGTGAGTTTCATGGGTAGCTTATGCGTTGTGTGAAAAAGATAACTTTTTAAATGTGGTGTCTTTTGGTTTCAGTGAATATCTCCTGTCTCTTGTACTAACAGGAAGGGTAAACGAGAGTGCCTGATCTACCTTGTATACAATTCAGTGTTTTATGTACCTCTGTCAGGTACCTTCTTATTCATCTCCCCTGTGAGCAGTCTCAGTTTTTAGCAAGTTTGTAATCCACAATCATTTTCCTTAATACACTCTAGTGTGGGACTTTGTCAAAGGCTTTATGGAAAATAAACTGTCAACCAGTTCTCCTTCATGTTATTACATCTTGCTCAGAGACAAAGCATCTTAATGCAAATGAAATTCCTATCACATCGTAATTTATTTTCCACAGGATTTTTACCGACATGGTAACTTATTGAAAAACTGTGGCTGGGTAAATTGATTTATTGCCACAGTAGCATGAATACTGGTCGCATTAGGTACACCAAATATTGCCAGATGCTTTCAACTAATATTTGTTCTGTTCAGGTACCTGTTTGCCTATTTCCTGCTCTGCTGTTGACAATAGCTGCACAGAACAGCCATTTCCCTATCCTGGGGCATCCCTTAATTCCTGAGTTGAAATCCCAGTGTCCAAAAGTGGGCTCAGGGTTATTTCCCATAGGATGGAGGGTGGAATACAGTTCTCCTGTCCCTCTGAAGATGGTCTTAGTAGGACTTTTTTGGAGGGGTAGTAGAAAAGGAAGTCTAAAAATCAGAATTAGAGATTCCAGAACAAGAGATGGGTCTAGCTGATAGTTCTCTGAAGATGATGATAGAGGAGGTAGTGGAGGAAGTAAGTTCCTCTGTCTCCGTCCAATAAGAGGTTCAAAGTAAGAGAGTGCATGAGTGGACAGGGATGGTGTTCCTAGTCTCTGTTTGTTTGTCAGAAGCTAGGAATGAGCAATGGGATGGATCACTTGATGATTCCCTGTTCTGTTCATTTCCTCTGGGGCACCTGGCACTGGCCACTGTCGGAAAACAGGATACTGGGCTAGATGGACCTTTGGTCTGACCCAGTCTGGCTGTTCGTATGTGAGTAAAAGCCAAGGCCTGTTGGGGGTGGATGGATTTGGGGTCCAAATATTTCAAAAATCAGAAATGTTTACTCATCCCTTCACATTGAGATATCACTGTCGTCAGCCTGAAAGTGGTCAGTCATTTCTAGCATTACCATGCTATTGATTTACCTAAAGGTGATCAAAAGGTAATAAACACATTGAACCTATTTTTGAAATAACTTTTAGCAGTCGAACAATTTCATCATATTGGCCTGACTTCTTAAGTCTGTGGGTTGTTCTGTACTTTCGACGCACAACTTTCTCATCTAAATTACTGACAAATGATAATATCTCTTGGCAAGAATGTTGCATTTTTTCACATCCATATGATGGATTAAAATTCTCTAGACAGACTATATTAGTATGGATATAGAAGCCAAATTTCAGCCCTCACAGTGCTACAGATTTCTGAGCTTTTCATGCTAATGTAGACCACACAGCTCATCCTTACTATGAATTGACAAACATCCTGTCCATATTTCCTACTGGGCTGCACAATGCATGCAGCCAGTTACCTTGCTCATAACACTTCAAGTTATTTATCCCAAGAAGATTTTTGAATCTACAATTATTCCTTGATTTGCTTTTTCAAAATAAGGTGGTTATGTACAAACAACATGGACTTGGCATGGGTTTCTTAAATACATGCTGGCTTGATTTACACATTTTACATATACATCTTACTGTTGGCATGTGCTGTACTTCCCTATAGAACTCTGCTGTGGACACATCTGTTCTTTCCTTTCAGAAAACAAATCTTTCTTACCACTTAAGTAACTCCCCACCAAGGTCTAATTGATTGGCTCCGAGTCTTGAAGTCTTTGTTGTAGAAGGGTTTGTCTTATTGGAAATCATTCACTCTTCTAGTTTGTAGTACAGGTTACTTAATTTTCTTTGTCTGAAAAGGAAAACTATCCTTGATTAAAGTTAAATCTTTTAGATGAAGCTTCAAAATTAGTTAAACAGGGAATTCCTTCATTGTTTGCTTCTTTTTCGCATAGGGGGGAATAAGATAACTTTTTTCCAATGACTTTAAGAACTGATAAGTCCTAGCATATTTTGATCCAGGGTGAAAATGAGCCAAATCTGCCAATGAACAGCAGAATTCCATCTCAGGCAAAATCATTCATTTGCCCCAAAGTGAAATTTTGCTGTTTTCAAAGAGGTTTTCATCATTTCTACAGCCAAAACAGTGTTGAGAAGCAACTCTCTTTTGATTTTGGGAGAGGGGGTAGAGAGAGGGGGAAACGTTTTTAAAACAGACACGAATATTATTTCATTTACCAGTTTTAAAGGCAGTGAGATTTTTATTCCATGGATCTATCAGTCATTTAAATTTCTTGCTCAAGTAAAGGCTCTCAGGGCATATTCTGAGTCATTTTGTGTTTGGGACCCCACTGACAGCGGTGGGAGTTTTGTGTATGAAGTAAGGGCAGTTTATGACCTGTCATATTCTGTGCCTTCAAGGAAGAAAACACTTCTGCCACTTAACATTTTAATTTATATATTCACAGTAGTGAGGGTGATCCAATTGCTTCCCATGATAATTCTTTCATAGCTACAAAACATGTGACAAAGTTGAATAAATACTTTTATAGCACATTATTGACTGACGGATAACAATAAAACCTCCTCCTCCATCTCTGTCCATTTGGAAATGACATCTTAAGTGATGTGGCCCCTGTTTGTTATAGTGGCATCTGCTTTCGCGGATTTATAAGAATAGGATTGAGATCTTTCGAAATTGCTTTAGGAGACAACACAACCTATGCAGTCATAGTGCAGGAGCATGCTTTTTATTAAATGGGGTGGTGGGAAGAAAGGAGGGGGCTGCAGACAGGCAGCTAACTTTATAAGGTCCCAATTCTGTCAAGACTTGAAAATGTGTTTATAGGCTCAAGTCTTTTAGAATCGGCTCTATAAGGGTAAGTCACGATTAGTATAGGCAGCACTGGTAGCATACCCTATTGTTAAGGTTGTCCAGCACAACCCATTATAAAATCCTCTTTTTGTTTGCTTATAACTTGGCCAAACTTTAATGGCCCACGCTGAAGTTTTCCATCCTGGTTATCTGCCTCAGGATGGATACATTTTTTTTTTCCTCTCTCATTTCAGCCAAAAAATTTAATCTGTTTCTGAAAACAAAGTTAATGAAAAATAATTTTTTTCCCAGGTTAAAAAACAAACAAACAAATCTGGAGACCTTTTCTGTTGGAAGCTGTGGCCATCCACATATGTTCGACCAGACATTTGAAATTTAACATGGGCGTTGGGTGGGAGAGAGTGGCCTTTTTTGTCCTCAGTCTTTTGCTGTCTCTTTGAAAATCAGACCAAATTTAGCCAAGTTTTAAACCTTGGACAAAGTGCAGTTCGCACATTCTCAGTAGACTTCCTAGAACTACATATTCTGATTGTTCAGTCCAGTGGTGGCCAACCTGGGGCTCAGGAGCCATATGCGACTCTTCAGAAATTAATATGTGGATCCTTGTCTAGTCAACGACTCCGGGGCTGGAGCTACAGGCGCCAGCTTTTCCAACGTGCCCGGGGGTGCTCACTGCTCAACCCCTGGCTCTGCCCCCACTCCACCCCTTCCCCCTGAGCGTGCAGTGCCCTTGCTCCTCCCCCTACCTCTCCCATGAAACGCCATGAAAGCTGATTGGGAGGTGCAGGGAGGAATGGGGAGGCGCTGATCGGTGCGGCTGCCGGTTAGCGGGAGATGCTGGGAGCGGGATGGGAAGCTGATGGGGGGGCAGCTGACTTATTACTATGGCTCTTTGGCAATGTACATTGGTAAATTCTGGCTCCTTCTCAGGCTCACGTTGGCCACCCCGGTTCAGTCCATATTGGACATGCTCCAGCCCAGGGCTGAGCAGAACTTTTCCTGCCGTTTCAGCTCTGGGCTGGGCTGATAACTGGACCTGAGAGTCGGGAGCGTGGCTCTTTAATATGATCTCAATTGCCTCCCTGCCGGGCCCAGGCACTGCCCAGGGGAAAGCTATTCAAGGGGACTAGATTTGGATCTAGTAGTCAGGGCAGAAGATGGGGACAAGAATCCTGGAGACGGGAGACTAAGAGTGGATGAGGAGGTCGGGAGAGACTGGGTTTGGCTGGACAAGCAAGCAGGGGTTGGGGAGATTGGGACAGGAAGTTCAGAGGGGTGACACTAATACTTGCTGAGCAAAAAGATTAGTGCTCATCCACGTAGATGATAACCTACCAATACTACTGTCAATTATTCTGTTAGCTGAAGATGCAGTGTTCAGTGTGGTGGATCTAAAACCTTGCGTTACTAACTGCAAGGGCTGCAGTAGTGACAAATGACGAGTGGTGTGTCACTCAGTTCTAGGTTTCCTCCCCAGCACTTGGCAGTTTGTGTGTCATCCACCTCATCTCGCAAAAACAAATGCCAGACCCTTAATAATACTTCCACAAAGTCATTTGAAAAAAAAAATCAAGCTGTTTAATGGGTTTGGCTATGAAAGTCACAAAATTATGGAAAACAGGAATATTTATAGACAGGCTTGCCAGTGCATTCGTTAAATAATAATGTAGAATTACAGACAGCAAGGCGGCCTCATTACCACTGCTACAGAATTAAATCAAACATCCGGTAGAATTTATTTAACCTTTCCACAAAATTGTACTGAATTGCTTCAGACATGATCAGCAACTCTCTAGATCTGATTTTTATTACACAGCTCTAAAAGTTAATGGTGAAGTTTGATACATACAACACACTGGAAATATTACTCTTTAAACAGATGATTGACAGGCTTAAGGAAATCAATTAAAAGAACAAATTCACTGCCCTTTCTTCGAGAATATGAGCCACTTATCCTCCCTGTATGATAGGCCACAAATAAGATAGCACCCAAATAGCATCTTGCCAAGCAGGAAAGCAGTAGTAATTCTCATTGCGTAGTGAGGAAAAAGTGAGAAAAGGACATGTTAATTAAAAATAAGGTGGGGAGGAAAAAGACACTCCCCCCACCCCCTTAGGAATGTGACATCTCTCTTTTTGCTGGAGAACTTGGTCAAGATTTTTGTAAGGTTTGGATTGGAACTGCAGTTCTCCAGCTGCCAGCTGAGTGGCAAGAGATGTTGAGTCTAGGAGGAACTTGTAAGCATGGCTGTTGACTTCATGTGCTGTCAGGGCTTCACCTCCCACTGCTCCTGGTTGGAAGGAAAAAGGGGAAAGCAGAACCGGGATTAGAGTCCATTCAGTAATGAACAGAAAGGGGGCAGCCAGGCTCTAAATAACATAGAAAGCCAACCGACATATTTACAGGATCTCGCAGCCATGCGAATCTGACCTGGGGAGCCTTGGTATCACAGGACTACAGACCCCTTGGAAGTCCCGGCAGTCCTTCAGATCTGCATCATTCCTTGTTTAAATCTTCTGCTTTGCTGTTCATCTTTTAAGGTGAATGTAAGAACATGAAAGTGCTAATCTCCCTGATTGATATTTGAGCATTATTGGTAATGCTTTATTACTGCCTGTGTTGGCTTCGGAGGCAGTGGAGGGTTATCAATGGCCTAGTGAGATCTTTGATACAATTGTAAAGCCTGCCCTAGATGAGTGGAGTGCCCCAAAGGAGAACTCTGCCTAATGGGAAACTTACCAAACAAAGGGTTAAAAATGCAGAACTAGAATCCGAACCCAAGACCTCTGATGTGACAAGGACTATGTCTAAACTGCAATACATACCCCTGGCTGGCCCAGGTCGCCTGACTTGAGCTCCCAGGTCTTGGACTGAGGGGCTATACAACTGCAGTGTAGGCGTCCGGACTCGGGCTGCAGCCCAGGCTCCAGGACCTACTCACTCAGGGTGGCCCAAAGCCCAAGCTCCAGCCCGAGCCCAGACACCTACACTGCAGTTTTATGTCCCAGCAGCCCAAGCTCAAGTCAGCTGACCCCAGGCCAACTGTTGGTGTTTTATTGCAGTGTAGACATACCCTACAACTCTGAGGAATTGGTACTTTTGGAAAAGCAATTGGCTTTTAAAACACAACAAGCCTCTGCCTTCACAAATATCCATTCTAACACAAAATTTATTAAAGAATATGTTTTTGTCTGCTTCTTGGCTAACCTGCAAGAGATGCTGTTGCATGTGGCAGCCCAGAGAAGCATCTATTCCCATAAACAACATTTGTTATTTCTTTATGATTGGCAGAGGCTGAATATGTCACAATCCTTGACTAGGGAATATAAGTCTTGTTTTAGTTTCCCACGATGGCCCAAAATACAATGCATTGCATCTGTGCCAGTGTGTGCAGCTCAGATAAAGCACAGGAGCAGTGAGTGCATTTTGAAACAAATATGTTTACAGCCAGTATTATTGGAGGGAAACTCATCATTGACATAACATAAAGCTTGCCTCTGAGATGTCTCTTATGCAACCCTTTCATCTTTTTAAATCTAGCTCGGTGTTGTCTGTCTTCTGGAGAACAGATGATTGTGTTCATTTAAAGAATAAGAGTTGGCACACACAGACATGCAACTGTAGCAAGATTATAGAGATAAAACAGGGAGTAATTGATCAGTTAAAAGAACTTGCTTTTGTTCATTTTAAGAAAGTAAATGCCACTCACTTAATTTAAGCTTGCTGTCACTGCTACTGTGCCTTGCATCCACTTCTAATGTGCAGGGTTGGCAAAGTTGCACATTTCTGCTTTAGTAAAGATAATGGCAAGATAGACTTCTATGGTCTTAAAAAATAATCATTTGGGAAAAACATCTTATCCTTTCAAAATCTCAGAATGCCTAATGTGGTCGCTGCCTAATGGGTATGATTTAACAGAAGACTATATGGTACCAAGCCAACTGCATCTTAGAAAACTGAAGTCATGTTGAATCCTAGCCAAATACATTTTTAATTCTTTCATATATCTGGTAGCTGAAGAGAAGGCAGTGACATCAGCCTTGCTAATGGCTGTTCCTTTAGCTTATCATTAGCAATGATCACTGGGTCAAAGTCGTACTTGGTGGAATTCCAGTGACTTGAATGCAGTTACACCAGGGTATATTAGGCCCAGTATATTTACAAGCAATACAGACACAGAGCCCTATATCATGTCCAGTAAGCCACTTACTGCATCAACAGATGTTTCTTCTTGTTAGGCCAATGGGAATTTTGTCAATGTTCCTTCCTTCCCAGAAACCTTCCTTGCCCATGTTGTCAAGCTTGAATAATTTTCCTAGGCAAAAGGGGACTTTATATAGAGATGTATCTTTTTGCCCTCCTTTCCAATTAGTTTCTGTGGCAGGGAGCAGACTGCTTTCTGAGAGCAGCATCACCAGGTTGGGCATGTATTGTAGAAGGGAACACATGCCAGTGGCGCAGCTGTTGCCTAAAGAAAGAAGCTGATTTCTCTGCTCACAGTGATACCTGTTTTACTGTAACAAACTCTGAACCGGTAACAGAATTACAAGGCTAATTAGATACATTTTACTCATGTTTTATCACAAAATAGGAAATAAAATTATGCAAAGCTCTGTGACAATCTTCCTTGGAGTCACAGTGAGAGAGCACAGAAATTCCTGTCTCTGCACTATTGACTCACTGCATGACTTTGAACTAGAGAATTAACTTCTCTGCGTCAGTTCTCTCAGCTGTAAAATGGCGATAATATTTACTCACTCCTTCCCTGTCCCCCCCCCCCAACAGACGTTGAGGTTCGTTAGCTGAAGATGCATATTACTAGAGAAGTGCCAGCTATAGTATTATTACTCTGGTACTATCTAGTAATTGTGTTTCAATGATAAAACCCTAGGATGGAAAGATGCAGAACACAGTGATTGTGCTAGAATAATGGCAATAGTTAGCTCTTATATAGCATGCCATATCTCATTAATCCTCACATGGAGATGATTGATTACGGGGAGGACAGGAGAAGGTAGATTCTCTTTCCTGGAGCTCCTTGTTAGTAGCCTGATCCAAAACCCGCTGAACTCCTTAGCCATAATTGTGTTGACTCTGGGCTTTGAATCAGGCCCCAGGACAGGAGGGGACGTCTCCCTACCAGCACGCTGAGCTCTTCCACACAAGAAGGAAGGATGGATGGGAGAGAAAGTCCCCTCTGCCCCTGGAGCTCTAAGATGCATGAGAGAGATTTAATCAGTGTTGCCTAGGACTTTCCTATAATTCATGCCAGAAGGGAAGTCACAGTATTATTGCTAGTATTGTTATTAGCAGGAATCGAAGACTTGCAACTGTTACATAGTGTATGCATGTCTGCTTTGCAAATTTCAAATTGCAGTCAACCAATCAGAAGCTTTGTCATACCTTATCACAATTCCATTGGCTAACTTGAAAGATATCAAATGATGACAAATGATGCATGTAAACATTGCCTCAGTGATGGTGAAGGAGGGAGGATGATATGGCAAGGCAAAGTTGCACTCAATACCTAAACATCGTCATCATGTTCTCATTATTGCTCTGATGTTTAGAGCAGCGATGAAGCTCCTCCACCCCTGTCTGTTTCTGGCAAGTCTTTCAATTGTTCCCTAGCTGTGCCCCAGGTTTTTCAGCTCCACTTCCACAGCTCTTTGCCTTGTTTTCGTGTGGTCTCGTTTTCGCTTGCCTTCAGTTGTCCATCTTATTGCTATTCTGGTGATGGAATCAGTTTCTTATCTGAAGCATACAGCCAATCCATCTTCAACACCTCCTGGCAATGATGGTGCTCATATCTTCTTGGCAGCACTGTGTGCATAGGTCTTGGTTTGAGATTGTTCTGGGCCAAAAATTACAGAGGTTGTATGGAATGAAGACAGTTTGGACATGTCATACTTACTCATTCCCCAGCATTCTGTACTCTAAGTAGTGTTGAAAGTATGCAGCTCTGATAAATCCGGAGCTTGGTTTTGGTGTTGTATTTTGATGATTTCCAGACTATATTTAAGCTCTTGAATGTGTTCCTGGCTTTATTCATTTTGTTCTGGGTGTCCTGGCTTGTTCCACTCTCCTGGCTGATGGTGCTGTCCAAGTCAGTGAATGTTTCTACATTGGTGAAAACATGATCCTCTATCCATATTGGTGATGGTGATCCAAAATTAAAGGTCATGATATCTGTCTTAATGTGGTTGATTTTCAGTCCAATTTGCTGGCTGAATATGTTGAGTCGAGTTGTTTTTTCTTGTATATGGTGTTGGGTATGTGATAGGAGAGCGACATCATCTGCGAAGTCCAGGTCTTCAAGGGATGAGAAGGGTGTCCATTTAATGCCTCTTGACATGTCTTGTGGTGTACACCACATTATCCAGTCGATAGTAATGTTGAAGAGGATTGCAGACACCCCTGATGTACTCCTGTTTTGACTTCAAAACTGAGCTCACTGTGATCAGCACTACATGTAAAGTTGGAATAGAAGCTTTTGATGATGATGATGATTCTACGGAGAGGGATTCCATATGCTTGCAGAATGTGCCATAGGCTGGTTCTGTGAATGCTATCAAAAGCCTTATTTCCCATGCTGGGATTCCTCTCTCATTTAGCAACACGGGAAGGGCAGAATGGTCCTGACATATCTTGAAGTTGGCAACCCACCCAGATCTAGAATCCCATGCCTTCACTGTGCATTGCCGTGGTTTGAATCTTTAGGGTTCTGTGTAGTTGAAGATGCTGGTGTTCTCTGGAGTGACTTGTGCTATGGGTGCAGAAGTGGGGTTTGCAGTACTGCACGCATCTTAGCTGCCGACTTCCTCATACTCACCTCCAGTCTGAGCAGTGCTTGCTAATCACCTGCATGTGGAATACACGTAGGCACCAGCATTTGAAGAAGACATGGAGGTTACTTACTGTGAAAGGAAAGTCTTCAACATATTTGGTCCCTGTCTGTATTCCACTACTTGGTCGTAGTCCCCTCTGCTTCGGATCTGGTTAGATTCATCGTAAGAAGTACTGAGGGGCCATCAACTTGCACTGCCTCTTAGGCCCTCACTCAGAAGCATGCGTGTGGGCCAATGGATACTGCTTGTTAGAATCTCTGGTCTCAGATGCATGGTGCACATGCATACCCCTCCCCCACATGCGGCATACGGATCGGAACCTCGCACTCAAAGAACTTCCAGTTATGGTAAGTAACCTCCATATTTTTATCATTCTACTAAATATCACCATATATCAGTGCAGAGCACTGCTTGAAATGATAGCTAATCCAAAACGAAGAATTATAGTACTGGATTGTTTGTTTATAAGATGCAATTGATCTCAAAAGCCATGGAAGGCACTTCAGTTGTTCCAGAGTAGCAGCCATGTTAGTCTGTATTCGCAAAAAGAAAAGGAGTACTTGTGGCACCTTAGAGACTAACAAAGTTATTTGAGCATAAGCTTTCGTGAGCTGTAGCTCACGAAAGCTTATGCTCAAATAACTTTGTTAGTCTCTAAGGTGCCACAAGTACTTCAGTTGTTGTTTTTTTTAAAAGATAATCATAAAAAGAATCACTCGGCCTATTGTTTTAGCTCAGGCATGTTAATACCAGATATCAACCAAGAGTTTGTAATGGCTGTAACAGACTTTTATGGTCTGTAAAGCTGACCTTTCTCTCGTATGTCAAAGGTGACCTGCAAAGGATTTTATTTTTAAATTAGATTTATTATGATGGATAAATAAGACCTCAAAGGCTTTTTTTTTTTTAAAGGTTTCTCCCCTCTTCTTCTTGAGCGTATTTTTATTTATTTATTTTTAAACCTTGGAAATATCAGAAACGTCACGTTTGGGGCTTTCCTGCTATTGCTGGAAGAGCGCCTGGATTTTCTGCAGCATGTATATTGTTCAATCAGTGTATAAGAGCCGGGAATGCAGCATCTTTAACAAAGGCATACATTCCTGAAAGGGAAATTAGTTCTTATCACAGTGTAACAAAAACTAGGGGTTTTTAAGAACACTCTTGACTGAAAATCCCTTCATTTCCCAAGTGCTTAGCTTTCACTCTCTTGATTCTAGTGATGTCCTCATGTATTAGTTCTCCAGTCATCATGGAGCCTTTCAGTTCAGCGAACCTCTGAATTTCTAACATGAAAAACAAGCAAGAAAAGAAAGTCCAGGAGACATGGCCAGGACAATAGTGTTGTGACCTGGTGCCTGGGGAATCTGTCCCTGTATGGCAGAGTGCAGGGGAATCTGCCAAGATCTTGACTTCCGGCAGCATCAGCTCATGTGCTGTGTGGGTAAGAGAGAGAGGAGTCACTGCCACCCAGAGAGCAGCCCCTGGAGGCTACTATAATGTAGACAGCCCTTCAGGGAGGCCCTACTGCCCTTGTAGAAGCTGGGGATTAAGAGAGGGCCTCTAAGAGGCTCAGCAGATGATCTCTTCCATTATATCTGGATGCTGTCTCTTGCCTCCCTAAAGATGTGAGTTGGGGACCTTTTTGCTCGGTCTGTAGATGGGGAGGGGTCATGTCCCATCACTCTAAATCTATCCTGGTGGCTGGCTAAAATCCTGACCACATAGGGTTTCCTAGCATGTTTGCTGAACAGGTTGAAAACATGATTTTAGGCTGCTTTCAGCAAGCCAGCGCAAGTAGGGTTTGATCTAAATCGGCTGTGCTGTAGTTTGAACCCATTGCCTCTTCTCCTATTCTCTAGCTAGAGAAAACAGCTTTTCTCCATCTTAGAGATATTGCCCTCTCTGAATTCCAAGCAACATAGTGATGATGATTTTCCTCTGGTCAGGCGTTTTTATTCCCTTCCCCTAAAGTTCAAACTGTAATGGGATGAGGACTTGTGCACTATCCTCCTCGTGTGTGTGGGGAAAGCAACCAACAAAGTCTTTGGTCCACTGATGTTCCACAATTGCTTGTCTGCTATCTAGAGGCTTTCTTGCATTGGGGAGATGATATCTTTTATGGTGTACTAGCATTTCACCCTTGGTAATGCTTCTCTTCTGACTTGGGGGAGAGGGGTGTTAAGTTTTATCAAATGCTATTATAGCCACAGCACAAACACTGAAACATTACTTTATACCATGGGATACAGATATTACAAATAAGATTATTACATGCAGCATCCTACACACATTCCATAAAGTCTAAGCATGTTCTTATAACTCTAATTTCTCTTTTAACAATACTAACACGCAGGCGAGCCAGACTGGTTTCCAGCTCTGCTTTCATCAGTGTTCAGTGAAGCCTAGAGGCCTTGGCATAAGTTGGCACCTGGTCTGTCAGCATCACAGTTATTAGTTTAACTCCCCATATGCACACTGTGAGAGTGGCCTTTTTCAATTAAGCATAAACTCCTTCCAAAGCGCTGTAAGCTAAAATAGATAAAGACACACTTATTCCAGAATAAAAGTGTCCACATGGGAATTTATACCAGTATAATTTTATCAGTTTCAATTCACATCTCAGGTTATTCCCCTACTTTCCTATGGAGACAAACCCTATGGTCTTCTGGAAACTTTTTCTGCAAATAAATTTCAGGAAGCATGGAGCTTACATAAGAATGAACTTCATGCAGAGGGAAACTTTTTTGTGTTACCTACTGGGGATTTGCTAAAGCTGATCCTTTCATTAGCCGGCTTACATGTTGTCAGTAAATGATCACATGATGTCGAGACTCATTAAAATGATCTCTGCTAGTTTCCTTAAACTGGAGATATATAATCACCTAAAACTCCTCAGTGGGTTTAGAACTGAAAACACTTACAAAGCATTGTTGAAAAATCAAAGCATTGTGTGAAAACGAGGACTTCGAGAGAGGGGGGAATGAAAATCCCTGCACTTGCCCTGGACAGCATTGTGTGGGGGTTTCAGGAATATGGAGTTGCTCTCTTTAATACTGGATCTTCGAAAAGCTTTGTTGCAAAAGTCACCACATTAACCATTTTATCTTGTATTCTGCCTAGGGAGTTATGGTTTTGAATAGGTTCTGTAAACCTCCTATGTTGCTTGCTAAATCCATTGAACCATTGGTAAGTAGTGGTAGTCCTTTCCTTTAATTCATTTCTTTGAAAGAAATGGGAAGGTTTCTTTTAGTCTAAAAGCAGGTAGCAGATCCCAGACTTTCATTTGATAAAACAGACAAAGGCTTCCTTCTGTGAAGCAAGACCATTTTAACCCCTTGAGTTCTGTTCCCTTGTCACCTGCAGCCATGGGCAGCACGTGAGCATCCCCTTCGGGGAGGTTAGACTCACGGCCTAATCCCTTCCATCCAATGCCTCGCCCTACTGCCCTCCATCTGCCTGAGTCCTGAGCGTGTCCCGCCCACCCCATATCTGAAAGACCCTGGCCAAGCTGCCTGCCGCCCTTAGCCCTGCTAAGCTGTCAGCTGACCCCAGTGTCAGCCCCAGTACTGGGTCACCGGCCAGCCTCAGCATTGACACCAATACTGGGCTGCTGGCCTCCAGCCAGATTTCAACTTCCACAGGCTTGGGGGAGTGGGTGGAGCATGGGTGGGGCCAGGTCTTGTCTTAGGGACAGCTTTCCCTGGCCTATTATACTCACCACCCATGCCTGCAGCCACATCTTGCAATGTTCATTGCATTATACTGAATTTATTTGGCAGGAAGTAGGAAAATATGCATACCTTCCATGAAACATTCTTATCCTTAAGCTTAGGTTTTTAATCTTATATTTAGTTTACCTCCCAGAGTTAAATTCACCCCTAGTGTAGAGAGACTTGACAAGTTAATTTAATAATGTGTTGAAAGCATATTAAGGTATTCAGAGCTTTTTCAGGGCCTTGTGCTTGTCTTGTAGCAAAATTGACAAAATTCTCACATGGAGGCAGAGTTCAGGTTCCACTGAAAACCTAAAGTTTGGAATTTGCTGACTTTTGAGTGTTTCACTTTGCAACCTTCATGTTTGGATGTTGTTTTTGTATGGAATATTTCTTCAAGATGTGCTGAGATGCTCTGGAGAAGGAAGCCATAACTATTTTAGTTGTACTCAGGAAATATCTAGTGTACTGTTTAAACCATGCTGCTGTAGGGCAGAATGGTCATTATCTTCTAAACTCATTCAGGTAATTTTAATGCACTGCTAATCTCCTTGAGCTTGTGCTTATTTGATGATGATGTCCTGATTAAACAAAAGAATTGTAAAGAGGACAAACAGAGGTAAAGAACAATTTTCAATAAATGTAGAGTTTGGGTAAAAACTACCAATAGATTACAAAACAACAGACAAAAGAAGACATCTAGGTGTTAAAATATGAATAGAACTAAACTGATAGTTTACATCTCTTAGCAATTGCTTTATCTACTTACAACTAGTGCTCTGTAAAAAGAAATTATATGAACCACAGTAAATAAGTACCTAATAAAATTTAATTGACAAAACATTTTTTGAAGTTTAATAACCTCCTTACAGAGAGAGGATTTCATTGTCTATGCTTTTTGGGCTTTATAACTCAATTTAATATTTTTTTCCAAAGTACATTTGTTTAAACAAAGATACATTTTTCATATTTGACACAATAAATGTGTAACTATTTGAGTATTTTTGAGAATTAACTGTCATTTTATGCTTTTCCCTTTTTTTCTTTTTTGGATAACACCATCTGTTTAGTAAACATTGGAAATTGATTGATATGAAACTTAGAAAGTTCATAATGACAACCAAATAACATATGACAGATTAGATAAGAACAAGTCATTCAGATGACCTATAAAAGGACAACCATCTGTATAGCATTAGAACAACCTTCCTACTGATGACAGTAATAACTTTCTAAGTCAGTGACAGCTCTGGATTTAGTATAAATGTTAATCATGTGAACTGTGTAATTGGGATTTAGTTCTGGTAATTAGTGAAATGGTCTGTTTTCATTGTTTTACTTATGAGTGAATAGAACCTGTTAAAAATTATCCATTTTCTAAAATTGTCTTTTATATGTTATCTTCAGAGTCCCCAAAAAGCTTCTATAAAGCCATCAAAATATACTGAATTTTGTGTAACTATAGTTTGGGATAGTTTGCTGTGAAAATCTCAGCCTAGGGGAAGGCAGACTCTTTCTGGAAGATAACTAAGACCCTTTATTGCTTTTAAAATCTGAACCATAGCCAATCAGACTGCTAAATATCAAGTACACACCTTCAATTGAAAGTTTCTATCCATATAGTACCCTCCATGGTTAATACAACAGCCAGTGAGAATTGTCTGATTCTATAACGGACACAAGATGCCCCACAAAGAGAGAATGTTTGTTATATTTACTTACAGATACATACATTCACAGTGTTTTGGCTAATAGACCTTTTCTAGGACATGTTGCAGAGATGTTCCTAGTTTTCTGCTCTGAAGAGACTGGCATTGATGTAAAAGCATTCAGTCATCTGTTTGCAGCCCTTTTGGAATAGGATACCTTGTCTATCTTCTGTTAATTTTCATCTCACCTGAGTTCTTTGCTTCTCAGCAGATCCATGCAGTCTGGAGTTGATTTAATTCTTTGTAAGAGTAAAACTTTTTTTTTTGTAGGGTTAATAATTAAGGCAAATCCTTCCCATTCATTTACCGTATAAGAAGGAATGTATTCAGTGGGAAGGAAAATTATTATTTTTACTCTTCGTTGTTGCTGTTAGGCAGTCATTTAAAGCTTTTCATCTGCAAAGTGTTTTACAAATATTAACTAATTAATCTGCACAATGCCCCTATATGGTAGATATCTAATGCTTTGCATGACATTTATAATTCAGCCCATTTCAGATATAATTAGTTTTGAAGTGTAGAACATGACTTAATTAGAACATCATGAAATTACTGTGTATCTATTGACTTCAGATGCCTGGGAACAATCTGAAATTGATACATTGTTTCAACTAATATTCTAGTTGTATACCTCCTAGAATAATTAAATCTTTGTATGCCTTCACTCAGGTATACTAGTACACAGAGTAATGCAGAAAGAGCCACTTGAAAGCTATTTCTAAGTAGAAAGACAGATGTCTGGAAGCTAGTGGGACTAGTTTTTTCATCTGTTTTCTTATGTGTTTTAATAAAAGTTAAGCATTTTTTGAGGATATCCACAGGATGGCCTTGTGCTCCTGAACTGAGCAACAGTAGGTTTGAATTATTAACCATGTTCTACAGGGATGAAACTGAGGAAGAGATGCACTTACTTGCCAAAGACCACTTAGTGAGTCATTGTCAGAGCTGGGACTAGAAATAAGTAGAGCCTGTGTGTAGATCCCCTGGCAGTACCCCCACGGATCTGGGTCTTCCCCCACCCCCCGGGGAACTCCCACCCTCTATCCCCACCTCACCTCAGTCTTTGGCTACTGCCAGTCACCATCTAGTCCCCGCTCCCTGGGGCGGATTGCAGTATAATTGCCACTCCTCATCGGCGAGGAGGGTCGGGACCTGCTGCTTCGGCCTCCCCTTGGGCTGCCCTCTGCAACCCCAGTACTCTTTTCCTAGGCCTTCATCAAGGCCTGCAGCCTGGGAGTTTCTCAGGCCGGAGCTCCCCAGCTCCTTTGGCTTTTCCCCAGCCCTGCTCCACTTTAGGTACCCTGCTCAGCTCCCAGCAGTCTGGCCCCTCCCTCTCAACATCTAAAGAGAGATTGTGTCCTCCTGGCCCACTGCCCTCTTATAAAGGCCGGCTGGGCGCTGATTGGGGCGTGGTCATAGCTGAGGCTATTTACCCAGTCAGCCGAGGCTGGCTGCTTTCCCTAGCAGCAGCCCTCTCCCAGCCTCAGCCCTCTCCCAGGGCTGACTGCAAGCTCTTCAGGGCAGAAGTGGGTGACCACCCCGCTACAATTGCTTTCCTAGACGGTATGAAACTCAGCTCTTGATTAGTTCCATTGGGGCAGAGGGGAAATCTCACGTGATGTTTTTCTGTTTCCTTTGTCTGCCCACACTCTTTGATCTTTGTATAGGTTCTATTCAACACACAGCCCACAAAACACGCTCAAACTTGAAACTGAATGTTTCACTTCCTTGGATTGGTTTGCTGGAGAGGAGTCAGTCTTCTAGAGTTAGTGATGCTGCGGTTTTGAGTAGTTTCATTTATATATAACAGTTTGAGAAGCATTTAATAGCACATATGGCAAACTCTGTTGAATATAACAAGGAGTCCGGTGGCACCTTAAAGACTAACAGATTTATCTGAGCATAAGCTTTTGTGGGTAAAAACCTCACTTCTTCAGATACAGACTAACACGGCTACCCCCTGATACTTGTCTGTTGAATATGTAATCCTAGCTGATCTCCAGTTTTTTCTCTTCATAGGGGTGATGAAATTGGTTGCCCTTAACAATTGTTGTGTTGTGTAGTCTCTACATGGAAAATATCCACTTGTAGAATGAAAGAGAATATGATTTTTCTTCAGGCCCAGTATATGAGAGTCAGAATATTACCAAACTTTTTTTCCTCTTATATCTATTAAATTCTTGAAGAAACTTTAGAAGTTCCTCTGAGGTCCCTGTCCTTCAAAGATTCATACACATGCTCAACTTTAGGCCGGTGAATAGTCTCATTAAAATGAATGGGGCCACTTATACTTACATGGTTAAATTTGTGTATAAAATGTATGCACGATCAGGACTTCAGCTTGTCCCTGTTGTTTAAAATATAATATGCTGCTGTCCATTACTCTAGCCATTTTGTCATGTAACTATGGTTTTCTGTGTCAATTAAAATATAATATTTTAAAGAAAAAATCAAGACAATCCAGTTGTGGGATTTGGTCTTAGATACGTGTAGAAATTGTGGTGCGTTTTACTTGGTTATCTTGGTTCTAGTCTGGGGGTCTAAAACTCTGAGCTTGCTGAATCATTTTAAATTTTTGAATAGTGAAACCTATGTTTTGAGAAATATGTGATAAAGAAGTACATTATTGTCACTTAGTAACCTACTTTGGTCTGTTGGGTAAGACCTAAAAACTGGATCTGTCAACTCAGAAATCGTGGCTCTTTTCTTTACTCTGTAGTGAAAGTTGTCCTGTGTAAATATTATCAACTATTGCTGTTACTCTGTTGCTCCACCAGGGAGATGCATATCTGCACCTCCCCCCCCCACTACATTTTGGTGTAGAATGCAGAAGGATGAGTCATTTTATCAAACTATGGAGCTTTCTTTCACCTTAGAAATGTAGTCTAAATTAGTTTGGAAACTGATGATGGAAAGTATCTTGTCATCACAGGGTTTATTTTTGATCTGTTTCATCAACAGAATTCTGCCTACATTTCAAAAAAGTTAAGCTTCTTGATCATTGTACTATTACCAGCCTTGAATACTACCCCTTGCATAACCAATATCAACATCTGCCTGCATTTCAAATGTTGTTTGATCTTGTATAATGTGACTTCCTTGGGCACACAGAGGGATGCAAAGAAATATTAGGCACTGGGTAAAAATTTCAAAATGGTACAATTTTAAAATTCTTAATTTCAAACTACTGTTATGCAAATTCTTCAAAATGCTCGGAATACGTTCTGGTTGTTTAATAGAATTAAGACCCTGTTTGAACTCAATGGGAAGACTTCCATGGATGTCAGAGGCCTTTGCATCAGGCTTACAAACTAACCATTTGAAAGTATGACTCATTTTCTTGTTTTTGGAATTCCAAGTGAATCAATATCAGTTTTGGAATCAGATTGTCGTTACACCCCTAACAATAGAAAAGCTACCACTTCTCCATATAAAACTACTCACATCTGTAAGGCTGGGGCAAGAACTTTAGCACTACAGCTCAAAAAAAAAAAAAGAGATCTCTACTGCTTGAGCTAAAGGAAGATCTATGTCACTTATAAAAGGATCCTTTTGTTGTTCTTCCTCTGCAACTAATCAATGTCAGACAAGGTGTGTGCGTGCACACACGCATCCCTAGTCTCTCACTGAAGTCAGTGGCAAAAAACTCCCCTTGATCACAGATTAAACCTCTAACCACCCACAACAAAACACATTAAAAACTTTGCTTTATTACAGACTGTTAACCCAAATATAGCTAATGCACATGTTTGCAAGGAGCATGAACCTACCTGGGGAAACTTGGAGGAGGTAGGAGAACAGGTAGGGTGCAGAATCTCTGGTTGCGAGCTGCAAGGAGACTAAGAAATGTGACACCAGCCAGGTTCAGGGCAGGGTGATCGTTTCACAACATATACTGGTTTTGAATGATAACTTTCCCTTCTATCTTGAGAGTAAATCTGGCAATGTTGAGGCTGGACAAATTCTCAAAGTTAGTGCCAGTTATAGGAATCTTAAAAGAGCTTTGGAATGGAAATCGATTGCAACCTTAACTGTGCAGGGGTAGCTTGTCCTTCTTAGTGTATTTTACAGTCTGTTTCAGATTCTATTTATTATATCTTTCTATCATGCTTCCTTTTTGAGCCAGGCATAGTAGGGCAACCCATGGCCCATCGAGGCGTCTGGGCTGAGTGGCAACAGAAAAGCACTGAGACAGCGTGCAAATGCCCAGACACTTGAAGGGATATGGTACAGGGCCCTCACCTAATCCTGAAGAGGCAAATCCTTTCCACCATGCAGTACAAAGGAATCCCCACAGAAGGAGTTTTCTGCCTAACCGTGACTGTCTTGTTGTTTTTCCACTCAAGAGCATGATAGTGCTTCCATTTTTCTAGTTCTAGCCCAAAGGATTCTTATTCAAAACCTCACCAGTGTTTTCTTCTGACTGAATTTTATCAGCTTCTGTGTGCCAGGTTTTCAGGCACATCCCCTGTAGCGCTACACACTGAATGGAAGTCCAGAGACACCGTTCACAAAGGCTGTTACATCTTTGTGTTAGTAAATTGTATGAGCGATGCTCTTCCTAGCAATCTCCAAGTCTGATGCCTTGCTTTTTTTATGGGCATAATATATTTGTAAACGTGTTTCTTAACTTATTTCAAAACATGTTTGTTCTGCCTCATTTAGCTGCAGATAACTTACTGTCTCTTGGATCTTTAGCTTCTTGTTTCTAATGATTCCTTTGAAATATTATTTTAATGAACCTATGAAACACATCATTGTATTCTTTATCTTGTGGTTGGACTGCTAATGATACTCATCCATTAAGTAAATGGTTTTGTAAGCAATACAAATGTAATAAATAAAGTTAGTCTGGTTTTTTACCACTTTTTTGCTGATGGGCGTACCACATGCTGCGAAGGTAATGTTTCATGACCAAAATAGTTCAGTTTTTGTAAGCGAACTGGGAATCTTTGTATTTAGACTCAGTTAAAGAGCTTCAAAGAACATTATAAGCTATCATTTGTATTCACTCGGTTTTGTTTATTTATATATAAAATCTCAATCTTGGGGTGACCAGATGTCCTGATTTTATAGGGACAGTCCCGATATTTGGGGCTTTGTCTTATATCGGTGCCTATTACCCTCCACCCCCATCCCAGTTTTTCACACTTACTGTCTGATTATCCTATTCAATCTAGCAATGATGTATAGAATAAATCTATGTTCAGCTTCTCTGTTAAGATGGTGTGACAGATTCAGGTATCATTTTGGCTAACACTGGGTCCCTGATGGGAGTATGGGTCTGATCCCCCTTGAATACTGGGGTAGTTCAAATCCACATCTGAAAATAGCATCTCGGGCCTCTGAACAGTGGGGAAAGTCTGATTCAAGAAGAAAGGATGGTCTTGTGATTGGATCAGAGGACTAGGAGCCAGTAAATCTAGGCTCCGTTGCTGCGTTTGCCACAAACTTCCTCTGTAAATTTGCACAAGTCACTCAATATCTCCGTGCTTATGTTTCCCTGGATTTAATAGGGATAATGATACTTTCCTACTACACAGGATCATTGTGAGACTTAATTCATTAATATTTGTGAAGTGCTAACTATGGAACTCATTGCTACTGGAAGATATTGAGACCAAGAATTTAGCAATACTCGGAGGGATTGGAAATTTTAATGGATAACAATAATATACAGATTTGTAAGAACTAATGATAACAAAAAGAGAGTGTTGGAGTGATATAAAACCTCATGCTTTAGGATTTAAGGTAATCTCTAACTATGGATATTAGGATGAGACCTTCATGTGGGGGCAGATGATCTTGCATTGGAATACTGTGGGGTTTCTTTCACTGTCCTCTGAAGTATCTGGTGACTGACACTGTCACAGACGGGATACAGGACTAGATGGATCACAGGTCTGATCCAGTTGGCAATTCCTATGAGATACCATATACCTGCATATATACCATATATATATATATATATATATATATATATTTTTGATGCTGACCTACTGTGTTTAGCAACACAACTATTTTCTGTAGAAAATAAGAATAAATCAAACACAAAATGAGTTTAGCTTTTCATTGCTGTGTTTCAATATTAACAAGAAGACAGGACTTGAGAACAAGTGGAGATGGGTGTTTAGAATAAAGTCAGTGCCTTGTAATAATTACGAGGCAAAATTCTTCAGGAGGGCTTTTATTTGACTAGACATGTTTAAGAAATTTCCCTGTGTGGAACTGCAAGAATTGGGCCTCAAGAATCATGATTTGTGTAATTTATAAATGAGGTATTTGCTTGAGCTACCATACAAGATTCCCTAGTGAGATTCACATCTTTCAGTAAAAAGAAAAGGAGTACTTGTGGCACCTTAGAGACTAACAAATTTATTAGAGCATAAGCTTTCGTGAGCTACAGCTCACTTCATCAGTCTCTAAGGTGCCACAAGTACTCCTTTTCTTTTTGCGAATACAGACTAACACGGCTGCTACTATGAAACACATCTTTCAGTGTATTTTAAAAATTATTTCAATTTTTCCAAGGATCTTGGAAATATGTAATATATAAATATGGAGGATAGCCAGCCATAGTCATATGATGGCCAAGTGAAACATACATGAGGAAATGCCATAAAATTTTACTGGGTAGTTATATCTGGATAATTTAGATTGAAATGATCGGTCAGTAGTTTTCCCTAAGATGTTGTTAATTCACGGAAGAAATGAAGGTTGTTATAAAAATTATTTTCTATATATCTCTCTGAGGAGGTAGTGATTTTGCAATCCTATCACTGTTCGGCTAAGACCTAAACTTAGCTGAACTAGCAAGAGTCCACTTCCCCAGGGTTTTGAGAATACGTGCATCTGAGAATGAAAAGATTAATTTACTAGCGATTCGTAAGATGCTCCCACAAATCACTCCTAATTTTGTAGCAGACAAAGGCAAACATTGGCAGTGAGCATGCTTGTGGTACTCCAGCCAGGATTTTTCACTATCATTTTAAAATGATTGCCCGAGGAGTTCATTCAGGGAAAGTGGAATGCAGGGGTGGAGGAAACTGGAGATCCTTATACAAATTTCACACATTAGGATGATTCAGGAAAATTATCCTATTTTCTAAATGCCCCACCATCATGAAATGCACAAAAGATTAGGATTTGCTTTGATTGAAATGCTTTTTTTACGTTTTGACTCTGTGTTCTGAACTCTATCTTAATGTCAGTCTGACTTAAGATTGGAGTGCTTTACAGGCTGACTGTATGAATGGACATAGCTCTTGGCTTACCATAAAAATGTTGATAATGTTTTTGAAACATCCATTAGCTTTATCAGATTTGTACAAATACCCATGCATTTGCATAATAAGGAAAAATACAGATTTCAGTTTAAATTTTCAGTACCAACATTTATTTTATTTTCAATAGGATCACAAAAATCAGGCTAACATGGTCTTTTGTGGCGTATACTTTGCAGTGTACAAATCTCTGTAAAGAACCGCCTTATCCATCCTGGAGTTTCCTGCTAGGCCAGATTCAACAGTTGTCTTTCATGTGGACATAGGATTCAGTTCTGTTGCAAGTGCTGGACATCTTAGTTATTCCATAGGATAAAAAGAGCATTTGGATCTGAAGCAAGTTCTCAGCACTTTGAAAGATCAAACTGATAGTTCTAAAGTTACAGGCTAGATGAAATATACTTGTTGCTTTCTGACTCCTAAACTATTAATATTACTAGATTATAAGAGCCATGATAAAATACAGGTACACAAATGCAAAGTTGATGGTGTTTGCTAATAAACCGTGAATAAAAGACGGTAAACACACTTCAGTGCAGACTTTTTCTAAATAATGATTAATTACTCTTTTATGGAATTATTCTAGAGATATGCTAAACTATTCAGCGGTAATTTAAAATTGGCAAACCACAAACATTTTCCCGTCTGTTCTACTCCCACTGGCCAGCTTTTGTTGGATCATTGTAGTTATCCCATTTGAAAGTGGAGTAGGAAATGTTATTCTTTAAATTTGAGCTGTCATGTCAAATTATGTCACAATTTATGACCTGCCATAATACAAAGTGATGCAGTATGTCATAAACACAGGCTGCTAAAAGCATATACATTTTATTTACAATTATCCACAACAGTTTCAGTTTGAAGTGGTTTTTACCATATAAATCTTCACTGAATTCATTGCTCCCTCTAAAAAGATGAAGAGCAGAAATTGCCAGATTCCTTCAGTGTTGCAAAATCATACCTATCATTTGACTGTTCCATTGAAAAATCTATTACAGTCAGCACCACCGTTTTTTCCAAATGTGACTAAGATCTGCAAAGGGCACTGTAACAGTTTAAAATTGTTTATTTTTTATTGAAAAATTCAAATTTGAAACCTCAGAAATATTTCAGGTGAGTTATTACTGAAACAGAGATGATAGGTGTATTCTAGCCATCAACTCTTTTTAAAGAAAAGTGGACTTCATTTCTGGTAATCTCAGCAGAGGATATTTAAGAAGAAACCTGCTGCTCCCTCCCCCCCAATATAAAATATTACACTACCAATCTGTTAGGCTTGCAGTCAGGAAATGCAAATAGCATTGCAATTTTGATTTTCATTCCTTCAGCTCTTTATGAAAAATAGTTTCTTATGTCGAGTGTGGACAGATATACACGTAAAAATAACTGATTGCTTATTTTGCTTATCGTACAGTTGAGCTTACAACAACAAAACAAACAACCCAATAACCTACCCCAACCTCCAAAAATCCTACATTAAGAATCTAGGCTAAAAATAGACTTGATGTTATCTATCTAAACAGTAGGACATATTTTTGCCAGGTTTTACAGTGAGGCATTTCCTACACATTATGCAGGTGCTGTTTAAAAGTATTTTTGCGCACTCTCCTCATCTAGAAAGTTGCATTTAAGAAAGGTGTAGACATACTGAAAACTCAAGATACACAGGGTAAAATTCACGCCCGGGCACAGATCCAGCACCAGACCAATGTACCCCTGAATTCCCACTTGAACCTTAAAGTGCCAAACAGGAATTGTGCTTGCCTTCTCCCCAGGGGTGAATTCGAAATCTAGACTCTGTCACACTTACTAAGTGTCACATAGAATTGAAATGAGTAAAGGATTGTGCCTGTCTGCTCTTCTTCTGCCTTGTGAGATTGTGGGTGACCTAGTCTCACATGTTCTTGCTTTCCTGTCCAATGATGGTAAAATGTAGCACTTTGGATTATGCAGTTTAAAATTGAGTTGAAAACTGAGAGCCTGTCTGCTTGTTTTCACGGTCATTTAGATAAATACTAAAGATCCCCCGACAGGATTCAGAACAAGAGCAGATGAAGTTCTGGCTAACAGTCTCTGTGTTGTTGAATACTTATTACGATAAACTGGTAACGCTGACTTTCACAGTTGTAGGTCAGATTGCTGAGTGCATAATGGCTGCTTATGTTTACTTGGTGACACCAACCACTTTGCTGCCATTCTGTAATGCATTTTTCTGTGAGGACCATCTGTAATGCATCAAAGGCAATTCCACACCTCCAGATCAATTTTACCTGCACCGTGTTAAAACAAATTGGTGAATTGGTTATGATGGTCATATGATGCATTTACATTGCAGAACTGCATGATAAACTGCATTTATTTTTTCTCATTTGACCTCTGTTTTATACCCTCTAATCTGTAGCATCTACTTTTATTAATAAAGAACCTGCCACAGAAATAGCCACTCAAATGCCAATGTTGCTGTTAATATTGTGTGTATTACAGTAGAGCCTAGAGGCCCCAAGTGTGCTAGGGGCTGGACAAATACATAGCATGGGACAATCCCTGCCCTGAAGACCTTACAGTCTAAATAGACAAGACAGACTTAGGGTGGGAGGGGAAGTAGGGCCACAGAACGGTGCAGTGAATTGCTCCAGGTTAAATAGTAAGATCAAGGTCTCAAAATGCTAGGTGCAGTACACAGTAAAAAGACGGTCCTTTCCCCAAAGAGCTTATAAGACAAGACTGGACAGGGCAGTGAGAGAGACAGACATGGGGGAAGGTAACAATAAAGCAAGCCAAGTTATTGTCCAGTAAGCAGTTGTCTTGGCTCACCATTGTTCTTCAACAATCAAAATCTAAGAAGGAGAATATCCTGAATTTCTACTGCTGGGCACTTCCACATAGATATGTGCCACTTCATAGGCTTTATACATAAGTACATTTAAACAGTTACGCTGTTTGAATGTA